>NC_088232.1:19695572-19995572 GCF_036934945.1 Oncorhynchus masou masou
AGATATTGTCAGGGATATAGTACACGTTGTTTTTACTATATCTAGCCTCTGCTGCAATCAAACCTTTAACCCTTGTGTTACTTGCTAGCTGACCCACTGAGCCATTGGAACCAGACATCATAGGCCAGAGGTCGGCAACAGGTGGTCCGTAGGCCCAATAACTTTTTTGGGACCCCCAAAGTTTTAGTATTTATATATATATATATATAAAGGCTTTGTTTGCAGTGTACAAATTATTATAATGAGCCGGCCCCCGCCCGCGACTGAATCGAGTTGCCTACCACTGTCATAGGCCATGTGCAGAATCTCTAAATTATGAATCTGAAAAAGCCTTGTTGGTTGAAGGTTAGAATCTATATTCATACAGAAGAATATGTTAGCTTTCTCCCTGCTATAGCTATAGATGTAGGATTTCATTTAATCACTCTTTTGTTGCTGAGAATTTTCCTGCACCAGGAAATGCAGATGTATTCATGATGTACATAAATTCACTGAAAACCCACACTAACACATGGTTATATTAACAGTATTGCACTTTAGCCTAACCACCTATCAAGCATCATTATGGACTAAACGTTCACATCCCGTCTCTGCAGTAATATTTTGTTGCGACAAAACTACGGGTCAAATTACGCTCCCACATCTGTATGCCAGAACATTCCTTTGCCATGTTTGACCCCTTCCTTACCCCCCCCAAACTCCCCACCCCCACCCCTTCCTCTCAACCCTGACCCCTGAACCTGTGGTATGTCCCCAGGCTCGGCTCCTGTCTCCTGACTTTGGGAAGCACCTGTTGGAGGTGGAGGACCTGCTCCAGAAGCATGCTCTGGTGGAGGCTGACATCGCAGTGCAGGCAGAGAGAGTTCACAACGCCAATGCAGCTGCTCTCAAGTTTGCCAATGGAGACAGTGAGTGCAGTCGACTTTCCTATTCATTGAATTGTCCCTCCTTAGCAACTGGTTTTGTACTAGGACCGTACATCCCATCTAACAAAAGAGGGTAACGCTTTACATGATCCTTTTTAGCATACCTAGATGTTAAGTGTAACCCAAAAGATACCTTCATCCGATGACGTGGATGTCGATTAAGGCAGCCCCCCAACCCCCCCGCACCTCTCTGATTCAGAGGGGTTAGGGGTTAAATGTGGAAAACACATTTCAGTTGAATGCGTTCAGTTGTATAACTGACTAGGTATCCCCCTTTCCCTTTCTTTCCCTTTCTAACGTGTGACCCGAAAGATACCTTCATGTCAAGTGTTAACCCAAAAGACACAGTACATAATCATGCCAAATACGTAGCTGTTGTTTTTAAATCTTCCCCCGTCCTCACCTCCCAGGCTACAAGCCCTGTGACCCCCAGGTGATTAAGGACCGGGTGCAACACCTAGACCTGTGTTACCAGGAGCTGTGTGCCCTGGCAGCCCAGCGCCGTGCCCGACTGGAGCAGTCCCGACGCCTCTGGAACTTCTTCTGGGAGGTATGTAGGCTACAGAGGTAGGCAACTGAAAGGTCTTACCCTTAAGCAAGGCCCTACGGCAGGGGCGACGCACTGCGGGCAGACCCTGTCCTCCAACCTCTCCGTGGGTGTTTGTATGTGTGTCCCTCAAGGTTTTTTTTGTGATAATTGACTATAAAATATATATGCTTTTTTATTATAAAGAAAAATGCACATTTCAGTGTCTCTGTGATAAAAGACTATAAAGTGTACCTTGTTTTATCTTAGATGGCCGAGCTGGAGTGCTGGATCAAGGAGAAGGAGCACATCTTCTCCTCGCTGGACTACGGCAAGGACCTGACCAGTGTGCTGACTCTGCAGAGCAAACACAGTGCCTTCGAGGACGAGCTGGGGGCCCGCCGTGTCCACTTGCGGGAGATCATGGACGAAGGAGACAAGATAATCCAGGCTGGACACTTCGACACACCACAAGTAGCTTTTTTCCCCCCACGTTGACTGTATTTCTTTTGTTTGTAACTGTCTATATCATGTGTTTATACATGATATGTCTTTAATATATGCATGCACATGGCCACAAATACAATGTGCCCATGGGGACAATAAAGTTTTTTATTTTATTTTATGTTATCGTAAGGTTGGGGATCGCATGGAGGACGTGAGGAGGCAGTGGCAGCAGCTGGAGGAGCTGGCAGCGTTCAGAAGGCAGAACCTCCAGGACACCCAGAGGTTCTTTCAGTTCCAGGGAGAGGCCGATGACCTGAAGGCCTGGCTGCTGGATGCCAAGAGGCAGATGACTAGTGAGGAAGTGGGTCATGATGAGTATACCACCCAGAGGCTGCTGAAGAGACATAGAGGCCTAAGGGACGACGTGGCCAAGAATGGAGCCACCATTGACGCTCTGACCAAGCAGGTAAAATACCTGACTGACCAAATGGCTGGTTCTTGCCTATAAAACCTGTGTTACTATACTTTACGTAGCTTTACAATTAGGATCTACTAGATTATGTTAGCATCATGATTTAACCGCTAGTTGTCACATATGTGTATATTTGTTGAAATTCGTCCAGATTAATCTTACTGTTTTTAATGCTGTTTTTATTGTAAGAGCTCTGATGATTTCCCAGATGTCCCCAATTTATTTATTACATATGGCTAATAAACTTGAACTTTCTATGACCAGGCGGCGGCGCTACCCGAGGAGCTGCGTAACACGCCGGACATCCAGAGACGTCTGACGGAAATCAGAGACCTGTACATGGAGCTGATGTCCCTGTGCGACCTGCGACAGAAGAAGCTGGATGATGCCATGGCCCTGTACATCATCTTCAGCGAGACAGACGCCTGTGAGCTGTGGATGGGCGAGAAGGAGACCTGGCTGGTAGGGCTGGATGTGCCTGAGAAACTAGAGGATTTGGAGGTGGTGCAGAACAGGTACAAACCACAGATATGACGTCATGTCATATTGTTGGGGTACCAGCAATGTTAAACAGTACATTTACATTTGTATAAATCTGACACCAATCACATCTGTATCAGATATCTGCAAATGCGGGTTACAGTTGGATTGACTGATGGGGGATTGGTCGCTTCTCTGAATGTAACCTGCTTGCTCTGGTACATACTGTTTGATTTAGTGCTTACAATTTCTTTGCGTCCCAGGTTGAGTATACTTTCTTCAGACATGGCTAACGTCCAGTCACGGGTTGATGATGTCAACAAAGCAGTGAAGCAGCTTGAGGACAGCAGGCACCCTCGTACCAAAGAGGTGAAGGAATGCCAGACGAGACTGAATAAGAGGTGAGACTCATGATGATGTGATGTTCATGTGTAGTTGTAGTATATACTCATAGCAAAAAGGACATGTCGTCATTATGATCCACAGTCTACAGTAACATTAGTATTAACCCTCTGGTCTGTCTCTTTCTCTTCCAGGTGGGAGGCCTTCAAGGCCATGTTTGAGGAGAGGAAGCGGAAGGTGGACTCTGCTCTCAGCTACCACAACTATGGCCTGGAGTGTGACGAGACAGAGTCCTGGATTCGAGACAAAACCCGGGTCATCGAATCCACCCAGGAACTGGGCAATGATCTGAACGCTGTCATGACCATCCAGAGGAAACTCTATGGCATGGAGCGCGACCTGGCCGCCATCGGAGACAAACTCACCTTCCTGCGGAGTGAGGCGGACCAGCTGGCCAAGGATCACCCGGACAACGCTGCAGACATCCTGGCTAGACGAGCCGAGCTGGACGCAGCCTGGGATAACCTGAAGGCCACCCTGAAGGACCGGGAGGTATGTGTGTGCATGCGTGCGTATCTTTGTGCGTGTGTGTCTGGGTCTATGTCTGTGTCGGGAAACAAGCAGAAAACACATTTTTGTGGTGCACTTCTCCATAACAAATGGACTGATAAAGTTGTATTGTAGGAGTCTCTGGGAGAGGTGTCCAAGCTGCAGAACTTCCTGCAGGACATGGATGACTTCCAGTCCTGGCTCTTCAAGACCCAGAAGTCTGTGGCGTCCGAGGACATGCCTGAGACTTTGCCCCAGGCAGAGCAGCTGCTGAGTCTCCATGACGCCGTGCTTGATGACATGGGCACACACGAGGAGGACTACTACAAGGTTAGTTTCAAGTTATAAAGTTTGTTAAGAACCGTGGGGATAGTTTTACAAAGAGTTGTCAAGGCAGTGACATAAATATGTGATCCTGTGTGGCTCCGTTAGTAAGATCGTGGTGCTAGTGATGCCAGGGTCTTGGGTTGGATTCCTGCTGGAGCCACATATACTGAAATGTTTACAGTCACTGCACTGTACGTTGCTTGGATAAAAATGTCTGCTAAATGGAATATTATGATTATTATTACGTTAGGTGAGGGACACGGGCGTGGCGGTGACCCAGGGCCAGCTGGATGACCCTCAATACCAGGAGTTGGACAAGAGGCTGAAGGGTCTGGACCGCGGCTGGGACGAGCTCCACAAGATGTGGGACAGTAGGAAGGGCTTCCTGGACCAGGGCCTGGGATTCCAGCAGTTCATGAGGGACGCCAAGCAGGTGGAGACCATCCTCAACAACCAGGTGAGATAAACCAACGTTGTGATACCAGGTTGTTATATTGAAAGAAAGATATTGTTTTCTTAACCAGGTTTCCATCCAACATTTTTATGTGAATAAAGTATAGGCTGTCACAGCCTGATGGAAAGAGCACATTTTTCGGTAAACTTTCCCAATGTCGACAAAAAAAAATTCCCTAGACGACGTGGGATTTTTTGTGTTGGTAAGATTAATTATGTGAGAAATAGCGGTGGAAACGCTTTTATGCGCAGGTATTGATAGGGTAGTGCATACGGCCCAGTACATCACTGGCAGAGGAAGGCTCAAAAAAATGGTCAAAGACTCAAGCCATAAGACTTGTAAACAAGACTGCTAAATAGATAATCAAATGGATACCTGGACTATCTGCATTGACCCTTTTTCGTACTAACTCTCTTGCACTGACTCTATGCACACACACTTTACCCACACACTCACACAGTAAGTATTCAGACCCTTTGCTTTTGAGACTCGAAATTGAGCTCAGGTGCATCCAAGGTCCCACAGTTAGCAGTGCATGTCAGAGCAAAAACCAACCCATGAGGTCGAAAATAATTGTCTGTAGAGCTCTGAAACAGGATTGTGTTCAGGCACAGATCTGGGGAAGGGTATCAAAACATTTCAGCAGCATTGAAGGTCCCCAAGAACACAGTGGCCTCCATCATTCTTAAATGGAAGAAGTTTGGAACCACCAAGACTCTTCGTAGAGCTAGCCACCCGGCCAAACTGAGCAATCGGGGGAGAAGGGCCTTGGTCAGGGAGGTGACCAAGAATCCAATGGTTACTCTGACAGACTCCAGAGTTCCTCTGTGGAGATTGGAAAATCTTCCAGAAGGACAACCATCTCTGCACACTCCACCAATCAGGCCTTTATGGTAGAGTGGCCAGACAGAAGCCACTCTTCAGGAAAAGGCACATGACAGCCCACTTGGAGTTTGCCAAAAGGCACCGAAAGACTTTCTGACCATGAGAAACAAGATTATTTGGTCTGATGAAACCAAGATTGAACTCTTTGGACTGACTGCCAAGAGTCACATCTGGAGGAAACCTGGCACCATCCCTACGGTGAAGCATGGTGGTAGCATCATGCTGTAGGGATGTTTTTCAGTGGCAGGGACTGGGAGACTCGTCAGGATCAAGGGAAATATGAATGGAGTAAAGTACAGAGAGATCCTTGATGAAAACTTGCTCCAGAGCGCCAGGACCTCAGACTGGGGCAAAGGTTCACCTTCCAATAGGACAACGACCCTAAGCACTCAGCCAAGACAATACAGAAGTGGCTTCAGGACCAGTCTCTGAATGTCTTTGACCTCAGACTGGGGCAAAGGTTCACCTTCCAATAGGACCACGACCCTAAGCACTCAGCCAAGACAATACAGAAGTGGCTTCAGGACAAGTCTCTGAATGTCTTTGACCTCAGACTGGGGCAAAGGTTCACCTTCCAATAGGACAACGACCCTAAGCACTCAGCCAAGACAATACAGAAGTGGCTTCAGGACAAGTTTCTGAATGTCTTTGCGGAGCCCAGCCAGAGCCCGGACTTAAACACAATCGAATATCAATGGAGAGAGCTGAAAATAGCTGTGCAGTAACACTCCTCATCCAACCTGACAGAGCTTGAGAGGATTTGCAGAGAAGAATGGGAGAAACTCCCCAAATATAGGTGTGCCAAGCTTACAGCTTGACTCGAGGCTGTAATCGCTGCCTGTAAATGTGATGTTTAAGTTTTTTTATTTTGAATAAATTTGACAACATTTCTAAAAACATGTTTTGCTTTGTCATTATGGGATATTGTGTGTAGATTGATGCGGGGGGGAAACAATTTGATCCGTTTTGGAATAAGGCTGTAACATAACAAAATGTGGAAAAAGTCAAGGGGTCTGAATCCTTTACGAATGCGTGTCATGTTACTTTTACTTTATTTTTTATTCCTTATTCACTGTGTATTTATTCCTCGTATTATTCCTCTTGTCACTAGTTTATTAGGCTACAGATTAAATAGGTTTTGAACTTCACAGGGTGGTGAATGTGCAAGGTGACGATAATGCAATATTATATGTCATTTATCAGACGCTTTTATCTTTTATGTGCATATGAGCTTGATGCCCCTTTCCAATAAATATCGATTCTTATTCTGGTGACATAACGATCGATGCTTGGTTGCCGTTTGACAAATAAAAATAATCTCGCTCTTTTGTCTATAATAATCTCATCGTATAGGCTATGCCCGCACTGTATATGCGAGCTGTTGGCTAGAGCGCATATGCCAACACCAGAGTGGTCACGTTCGCTATATATATATATATATATATATAAAACAATGTGACGTCAGTGGAGTTGAAAATGTGAGTTTAAGTTGTTTATTTCATTCTGTACATGGAAATTGAACTGCAAAAGTTATTTTTTATGTGCACTACGTCATCACCCACAGCCGTTTTGTCCACAACAAGTCAATTTGATGGAAATACATCTCTGGTGGGAAAATGTGCATATTGTTTTATGTGGATTATAGAATATTCGCATGGAAATCTGTCGCCAATTGGATGGAAACCTAGCTAATTACTAACTTAGCGAAATAAAGGTTTACATACGTATGAAGATAAACCAATAATATTGTGATTTCCCCTTTACGATAGTATACCATTTCCCTGTTGTCCTTGTATTGTGTTTTTATTGTGGGTTTTACTGTGAATGCTGGAGTGAGTATGATTTTCGATGTATTCATTACACATGGCAAATAATGTTTTTAACATTTAAACATGGAATATGAATAGAGTTAAAAAACCCAATGAAAATCGAAAACTGTAAAGCAGAAAGTGAACAATTTGAAGGGTGCTGTGCTATGTTTGTGACTGGTGGGTCAAGAGTACATTGATGTAGCTTATCTTCTGTTAGTCAGCACCAAACGTAATGGTTGTGGATTCTTTATTTCTTTACTTCAGGAGTACACTCTGGCCCACACGGACAAGCCTGACACCCTGGACGGAGCAGAGCAGGCCCTGAAGAGACACGAGGACTTCGTCTGCACCATGGACGCCAACATAGAGAAGATCGCCAGCATGCTGGAGGGGGGACAGAAATTGGTTGACAGGGGGAACCTCTACTCCCCCAGGGTCCAAGATAAGATGGACCTAATCCATGACAGGTTAGTCTTGGATCTTTTTCTGCTCTAATATTTGCTTAATTAAAATAAAAATAAATAAAAAAACACCCAAAAGACATCAGATTTCTTTGAAAAGACGTTTTTAGTTTATGAACTATAAATGAATACAAATGGCTCTCTTTCATTCAATTAATTCTAATGTCAGCCATGGGTTTATAAGAGGATCTGTCTGTACATATTGTAATGAACATTCACAGAGAAAATCTCTACTTTATCTGACCTATTGACCTATACTTGTTTTGTCTGTTCCCTCAGTAGTGAGTGTTAATCACGTACTGTAGTTCAGCTAGCTATTATTCTGCCACTTTGAGGAGCATGAAACACATGTCCCAAATGGCACCCCATTCCCTTCACAGTGCAGTACTTCCTACGTAGCGCTCTATGTGTCCTGGCTAAAACTAGTGCACTGTAAAGAGAATGGGGTGCCATTTGGGACGTAGACATACTGTACAGTAGTTCAGCTTGCTATTAGCCTGCCATTCTGAGTCAGCTAGGTCAGCAATACATAATTAGTGTTAACATTGTTCTAGTGGAGGGGGGAGGGGCGAGGGAGGGAGCTCCTTCTCCCATTAACACACGCCATTATCATCCCATCCGGCTTCACTCTACTCTGCTGGGAGGGAGACGGTTGGAGGGCACCGGGTGCCTGCTATGATGGGTATTGATCGCAGAGTGTTCTTCAACCCAGAGGAGGTAGTGATAGCTATACTGAGAGATCAGGAGGGGTGGGGGGGGCTGTGGAAATAAGGTCTTTAGTAAAGACTCTTTACTGTGTGGCGCTGGGGCTGGAACTGGAAAGGTTCAGTAGAGGGGATTGCATGTGTTGTTTACACCCTACCATCAGTCTTTGTTGTGGGGACTTGGGTCATGTTCATTAGGCACCAAACTGAGAAAAATGGACTGAAACAGGGAGGGACTCGAATAAGAGATGCTCGTTTTAGCTGTCTTTTCAAACATTTTTTTGCCCTAATGAACACGACCTTGGCGATATGGGACTGAGTCTAACGTGTTGTTCTGTTGTGTCTGTGTGTTTTCGATCTGCAGGTACCACAAGAACAGAGACAAAGCCAACGAGGTTACAGAGGTACTCAAGGATAACCGTGATCTTCAACACTTCCTGCAAAACACACAGGATGTAAGATACTTTATTCATTTTTTGGTAACATGATACAGCAAATGTGTTCCTGTCTTCTTACTACTGTTCTTGTCTGTGCTGACTCTGTGTTGATCTCCGTCTCTCTATCCTCCACCTCGCCACTCCCTCTCTCTATCCTCTCCACTCCCTCATTCCATCCTCTCCCTCTCCCTCTCCACTCTCTCTCTCTATCCTCTCCACTCCCTCATTCCATCCTCTCCCTCTCCCCATCCTCTCTGTCTCCGTTCCATCCTCTCCCTCTCCCCATCCTCTCCATCTCCATTTCCCTCGTTCCATCCTCTCCCTCTCCACTCCCTCTCTCCATCCTCTCAACTATCCTTTCTCAATCCGCCTCTCACCTCCATCTTCCCACCCCTCCATCCTCTCCTCTCCCCCTCTCAATCCCTCTGTCCATCCTCCTCCTCTCCCCCTCCTCTCCATACCCTCTCTCCTCTCCCTCTCTCCAGCTCACTCTGTGGATAAACGAGAAGATGTTGACGGCTCAGGACGTGTCGTATGACGGGGACAGGAACATTCACACCAAGTGGAAGAAGCATCAGGCCTTCATGGCTGAGCTGTCCTCCAACAAAGACTGGCTGAACAAAATAGACCAGGTGTGCGTGTGTGGATGCATGCGTGTGTGTGTGTGTGTGTGTGTGTGTGTGTGTGTGTGTGTGTGTGTGTGTGTGTGTGTGTGTGTGTGCTATATGCCACATGTTGTAATAAGTAAGAATATTGTCCATGTGACGTTTTAACATCAACCCTGCTCTTCGCGAGGGCATCTAGCTGAACTGGCTTCTGTTTCTGTTCTCTTAACATGCTTATTTTGGGTTGAAATAGTAATATACAGAGCGAGCCAGAATGTCCCAAAAGGCATGATCTTCTGTTTGTGGATCGTGAGGCAGCTTAATGTACGCGTACACCCACTAGACATGACGCAAGTCTATCCCAGTAATCATATAGCCTACTTGAATTATTCCTGGTGCACATCCCATCCATATTACTTATCATACATGTGCCACAGACGCTGATGGATGATATAACAAGTATGAACGTTTCCCCTGTGACTTTTCTAACGCCGTCCCGTCTTCTCATCCACAGGAGGGTCAGGAGCTGACAGATGCCAAACCTGAGTTCGAGCCCATCGTGACAGAGCGTCTGGCGAAGCTGCATGAGCTGTGGGACAAGCTGGAGTCCACTGCCGAGGACAAGGCCCGTCTGTTGTTTGATGCTAACCGCTCCGAGCTGTTTGACCAGAGTCAGGCCGACATCAAGAAGTGGCTGGCTGAGCTGCAGAAGGAGCTACAGGGAGACGAGGAGGTCAAGGACCTCACAAACGCTAACATCCTGCTCAAGAAGCACCAGGTGTGTGTGGAGGGGTGTGTCTGTCTAATGTCCCTCCCCCAGTTTCGGAGGTTCCAATCTACCCAGCCACTACTTTAACACCCCCCCCCCCCTCCTAGCAAACAGAGAACCAGGTGCGTGACCGTGCGCGGGAGCTGGAAGAGCTCCAGAAGGCTGTCGAGAAGCACGGAGGCCTAGCCGGGAGCAGGGAGGACCAGCTTGAGACTGAGCAGCAAGCTATCCAGATGGACTTCCAGCAGCTCCTCAACCCCCTGTCCCAGCGCAGGGGCAAGCTGGAGGCAGCCAAGTCCGTGCACCAGTTCTACAGGGACCTGGCTGATGAGATTGTGAGGATGCCTTTCAGATTATCATCATCGCCACTACGGCGCTGTTGTTTCCACCTGAAACGTGTCAGAATGCTTCCTCGGAGAAATGCTGACATGAACACTATGTGTTTCACCGTTCTGTTCTCTCTCCTTTTCTCTCTCTATCGCAGCTCTGGGTCGAGGAGAGGTTGACCCTTGCGATGTCAGATGAACACGGCAACAATCTCCAAGCGGTCCAAATGCTGTTGAAGAAGAACCAGACATTACAGAGGGAGATGGAGGGCCACCAGCCCCGGGTGGATGAGGTGTTGGAGCGTGGCCGCAGGATGGCATCGGCCGCGACAGAGGCGGGCGGGCCGGAGGCTGAGCGTATTGGACAGCAGGTGTGCACATGCTCACGATTGCACGTGCACACGCCCGTGCACACTTCTTGTTTTCTACCCCGTGTCCCGTCTCCTCGCCCTCTGTTCCTTCCACCTCTTCCCATTTTTTGCTTGTTTTCAACGGTTGGTTTTAGAAAAAGGTTTGTTACTGATACTGTTTTTGTTATGTATTGTGTCCCTGATTCCAGGTGAAGGAGCTGGAGGAGGTGTGGTATCGGCTGCAGGATGAGATGGCTAAGAGGAGAGACAGGCTGAACGGATCTAACCTGGCACAACAGTACTTTAATGACGCTGATGAAGCTGAGGCCTGGATAGGAGAGGAGGAGCTATACATGATCACTGATGAGAAAGCCAAGGTAAGGAGGCTGAGGGGAGGAGAGGAAATGGGATGAGAGATGAGAGAGGAGGGGAGGAGGCTGAGATTTGAATAGAAGAGCAGGAACTCTACATGATTGCTGATGAGAAGGCCAAGGCATTGTACTCCAAATATATTTACAACTATCAAGTTGATCTTATGGACTGTCAGTCCTTGCAACCATAGATCCACTGGTGAATTGAGAGTGGTGATATTTGTCCAATCTCATTCCTCATAGTAAACCAAGCGGTGGGGATGCTGTTTGGCTGAAAAAAAAACATATAAAATATTGTGGCTTTAAAGTGTTCATTTCTCCCCCCCTCCACCTCTCTTAAGGATGAGCGGGGAGCCATGTTGATGTTGAAGCGTCACCTGATCATGAAGGAGGCTGTAGATGACTACTCAGACGCCATCCAGAAGCTGGCTGACCGCGCACAGAAGATGCTCAACGAGGACCACCCTGATGGGTGAGTGGAACCTAGATATTTAGGGTTCAGTCAGCTTACCTTGGGTACTACAGTATAGTACAGTATAGTACTACAGTATAGTATCACTACCTCCTCTGTAGGCCTCAGACTATGTTGCATACATGTGGAGAATCCTCCCTTTTTAGGATTGGTCTCTTGTTCCTCACTGTGTAACAGTATTGAGAGTGATGGGTGTGGTTACGATTGGGTCCCTTACCATACAAAGATCAGACAGCTATGATACATCTTGATGCATGAGGATGACTTGCCTCCTCTTGTCAGTCACTCGCTCTTTCTCTCCCTCTCCCTTCCTCCCTCCCGATAGTGAGTCTGTCATCCGTCGTCAGGGCCAGGTAGATAAGCAGTACGCTGGTCTGAAGGACCTGGCAGAGGACCGCAGGAGGAAGCTGGACCATGCCTATCATCACTTCCTGCTGAGCCGAGAGGTGGAGGATCTGGAGCACTTTATCGCTGAGAGGGATGTGGTGGCCTCCTCCCAGGAGATGGGACAGGACCTGGACCATGTCACGGTGAGGGTGGAATACATACCAAATACAGAGGCCAGGGATTCTCAGTCTAGGACCTCTGGAGGGTTTCTATGAGCTTCCATGGGGTTCTTGGAAAAGCGGGGGGAAGGGGGGGGGGGACGATTGAGTTAATGGGACTTTCTAGGCGGCTGAAGGGATGGAGAATGGTCCAAGCACGAATGTGAAGTCACACCTAGTATTGGTTCTCTCTGTAATGTTCTGTATTCTCATGGAGTATATCCAAGCTTGAGAGCTCTTATGATTGAGCTCTCGTATTTTTGAAACTATTTCCTTTTTCTTTTTCCTCCCCAAATCTAAACCGTCCAGCTCCTGAGGGACAAGTTCCGTGACTTTGCCCGGGAGACAGGGACGGTGGGGCAGGAGCGTGTGGACTATGTGAATCAGACCATAGACGAACTGATTGAGGCGGGCCACACAGAGGCTTCTGCCATGGCCGAGTGGAAGGACAATGTCAATGAGAGCTGGGCTGACCTGCTGGAACTCATAGACACCCGCGCTCAGCTCCTACAAGCCTCATATGACCTGCTCAAGTGAGTCTGGACACAATTGGTTGGCTCATAGTTCATTAATGCCCCTCACTGTTTTTGGCTTTGTATGCCTAGGCTCAAACACACAAGACAAACACACAAGGCAAACACACAAGACAAACACACAAGGCAAACACAAGACAATAATTAGACATTTTTTTAGACAGTGAAGACGTTTCCTTTTTCCTTTCATAGACGGTTGAGATCGGACTTCTGACAGATTACAGTTGTGTTACTACAGTCGTGGTACAGTGAGTGTTCAGCTGTAACAGAATGCCCTGGTGGTTCTCAGGTACTTCGATGATGGGAAGGAGCTGGTGGCTCAGATCCAGGAGAAACATAATGAGATACCTGCTGACCTGGGAGAAGACTTCAGCAAGGCAGATACCTTCCACCGCATGCACGCCGCCTTCGAGAGGGACATCAGCGCCCTGGGAAAACAGGTACACCTTAACCCCCTACTACCTGGGAAGCCTGGAGTTTGGTTGAGAGGTCAATGGGAGAGGCAGCGTTAAGATATTAAGAGGTGTTATGCTGATTTAAAGATAGGACTTAGTGTACAGCCATGTACATTTCAAGTTATATCAAGGTGAGTAGTTGTAAGACGGCATTTGTTTTTGTATGCCTTGGTGGCCTCCCTGTAACAACACATTGCAATAACACTGAACGCCAGTCGTGATTGAAGTCGCTCGAATCTGTCTCGAAGGACGATAAAGAAAATATGGGAAATGGGATTGAAAGTTTTCTACATCGAGGGTGTCGTGGTTCATTTCTGTATTATCAAATGAGGAGAGACAAACTCATCACGCAAGTCAGAGTTATACTTAAACAAAATCTTTATTCACATATTAATAAGGAAAGCATGTCACACCACACACACAAGTGAATGATGTGAGTGCTCTGCAGTTACGATGGCTGGTCGACGAACCACTCTTAGATGAATCATTGAGAGCCCCGACACAAAGGATACAAAGATCTTTTAAATGGCAAGATACACTCCCTTAGTCTACATGACAAACAACAGATGTGTGGAATGGGTCACAAGGTTAGGATTCGTATGAAAGAAATTAATAATTCACAGCAGACAATATCTGCTGTAAAGACTGTTCTCATTGTTTGGAAACCAGGGTCTGGCCCCAAAAATAAGGTTCCCCTCATCATTATACACACCTGAGCCATCTCTGCACTGGTACCAACCAGTACACAAACACCGACTTATACTATGGAATGCGGTCTTTAGGTTAAATCACCAAAGGCATTGTAAATTCACTGTGAGCATTAAGCCCCCAGAGGCCCAACTCAGAAGACTACGCACAGATGAGAGCGTTCTAAGAACCCTATTCTATTCCATAAAATAACCATTTGATGCAATAACAGTATTATAACATCATCTTGAACTTTTGCTCTCACAAGGGTTTCTCTCTCATAATCACCTCCATAGACATTCTTTATCTAAGTTCACCACCGCAACCTCCCTCCTCCTCCCCCACCAGGTGCAGCAATTCCAGGAGACAGCGGTCCGTCTGCATGCCCAGTACGCTGGGGACCAGGCTGTGGAGATCCAGACCCAGGAGAAGGAGGTGGTGGAGGCCTGGAAAGCCTTGCTGGATGCCTGTGACGGCCGCAGGAGACGCCTGGAGGAGACAGCTGATAAGTTCCGCTTCTTCACCATGGTTCGAGACCTCATGGCCTGGATGGAGAGCACCATACAACAGATAGAGACACAGGAGAAACCACGGTAATCTCATGTGACAGACTGTTAACATAAATGCTAGCTAGCTAGTGCAGACAAAACTTTGTTCTGAGTTTAAGGTGAACAGGACAGGGGAGGAAAGGGGATCCCATGGCTCTGTTGGTTGGAGCCAGGTATTTGCAACCACAGTTGTGGGTTTAATTGTCACAAGGAATATATGCAGAGAAAAACATTTTCAAAATGACTAAACAACAGGAAACGGAGGAGAGAGTGGACTGGGGAAACGGAGGGGAGAGGGGACTGGGGAAACGGAGGGGAGAGGGGACTGGGGAAACGGAGGGGAGAGTGGACTGGGGAAACGGAGGGGAGAGTGGACTGGGGAAACGGAGGGGAGAGGGGACTGGGGAAACGGAGGAGAGAGGGGACTGGGGAAACGGAGGAGAGAGTGGACTGGAGAAACGGAGGAGAGAGGGGACTGGGGAAACGGAGAGGAGAGGGGACTGGGGAAACAGAGGAGAGAGTGGACTGGGGAAACGGAGGGGAGAGGGGACTGGGGAAACGGAGGGGAGAGGGGACTGGGGAAACGGAGGAGAGTGTGGACTGGGAAAATGGAGTGGAGAGGGGACTGGGGAAACGGAGGGGAGAGGGGACTGGGGAAACGGAGGAGAGAGTGGACTGGGGAAATGGAGGAGAGGGGACTGGGGAAACGGAGGGGAGAGGGGACTGGGGAAATGGAGGGGAGAGGGGACTGGGGAAACGGAGGAGAGAGTGGACTGGGGAAATGGAGGAGAGGGGACTGGGGAAACGGAGGGGAGAGGGGACTGGGGAAATGGAGGGGAGAGGGGACTGGGGAAACGGAGGAGAGAGTGTACTGGGGAAACGGAGGGGAGAGGGGATGAAGGGAGAAAGGAAGGGTGAGGGATGGAGGAATAGAGGATGGAGAGATATAGGATAGAGCGATAAAAGCTAGATGATCGCATGTTGTTTCTACCTCTCTCTCCTCAGGGACGTGTCATCAGTAGAGCTGCTGATGAAATACCACCAAGGGATTATGTCAGAGATCAACCAGCGTGGACCCAAGTTCTCTGAATGTGAGGAGCACGGCAAAGCTCTGCTGGCTCGCAAACACAAAGACTCTGTTGAGGTGAGGAACACCAAGGGTTCTCCCTTCCCTCAGATCTTCTCCTCCAATGTGTTTTGAGAAGGAGGCGAGGAGAGCGTATGTAAGCAATCAAGTAAAGTTGAATTAGGGAAGAGCCTGGGGCTACACTAAATTCTTTCAGATATGTGTCTATTTCCGTACCTTGTGACTCTACCTCATTTGAAAACTGAATTCATCTGACCATCCCTGTTGCTGTCATCCTCATTCTCTGTCAGATAAGTATTAAGCTGAGCCAGCAGAGGGAGAAGAGGAAGGAAATGATGATCAAGTGGGAGGACCGGTGGGACTGGCTCAGGCTCTGTGAGTACAGCAACAACAACAACCCTCCCTTTTCCCCTCCTTCCTGATACGGTATTATAGATCAGAGTTAACACAAAAACACGAGGCCTGGGTCCATATAGCATACTTACACATCGGCCTTCTCTTGTGTTATGTCCCAGTGTTGGAGGTGTGCCAGTTTGCACGGGATGCCTCGGTGGCAGAGTCGTGGCTCGTGGCTCAGGAGCCATACGTGGCCAGCAAGGACTTGGGACAGACGGTAGACGAGGTGGAGAAACTGCTGAAGAGACATGAAGCCTTTGAGAAGTCCACCGCCACCTGGGAGGAGCGCTTCTCAGCACTGGAGAGACTTACTACGGTATATTGTGGATAGGATTGTGTGTGTGTTTGAGAGGGGAGGTAGGGGGGGGTGTTGTTTGTTTGTGATCTGTGGAAATCTGTCTCCTTGAGCAGTTTTTTGTTTTCCTGATGTCCCCATTTTTTCATATAAACAAGTGCAATGTGTGTATCTATGCCTTACCTCTATTTGTGGGTGAAAATGACTCCATTCCATGTCTGTGTCTCTCTCTCAGTTGGAGCTGTTGGAGTTGAGGAAGCAGCAGCAGGAGATGCAGCAGATTGTAACAGAGGAGCAGCAGCGCTCACAGATGGAGAGCAGGAGAGAAGACACTGGGTTTGCTGAGGACTCTTCTCAGCTCTACACCATTGAAGAGCAGACACTGGTTTGTACTGAGGTGACAAAATGACCATCTATGACAATATTATTCCCAATCTGTATATAAGGATATTATATTGATTATACATGAAGAAAAAAAATATATATATATCATATTCCCTCCCTCCCTCCCTCCTTTCCCAGCCTGCGTCTGGAACAGTGATGGAGGCAAGTTCAGGTCAGTTGGAGGTGACAGCAGGTGACTCCACGATGCCCCTGCTCTCTGAGATGCAGGAGGCTGGCTTGCAGGAGGCTAGCTCTCTGGAGCTGCTGGATGCCTCTGTGTCTGGACAGACCCTCAGGGAGGGAGAGATCAGGGCCACTACCCTGCCCGCTGAACCCCTCAGTGCTAAGGCTGTTCTGCAGGAGGGCATGCTGGGACGCAAACACGACCTGGAAGCTGCTGGGAAGAAGAGTTCTAACAGGTAGATACAAAAATGATTTGCGTAGAATTCAGTTATTTTTTAGGTCACACTCTATTTGGATAGACCAGATGTTCCATCTGTAGATGCTCGACTTTAGGCCATACAATCAACAAACTATCTGCTCATTAACAACTTCTTGCTTAGGCTATGGTTAGGGTTACGGTGAAGTTTTGGGTTAGGATAAGGGTTAAGGTTAGGGTTAGAGCTAGGGTGAGTAGATAGTGGAAAGTTTAGTGAGTCTGTAGAGCATCTATAGATGGACTATCCACATAACGTGTAACATTCTTTGTATCATTTGGGGCATTATAAGAAGGTACCATTGCTCTCACTCGACTGCGGGCTACATTTGATCAGATCCGCGCTAGCCAACACCCGCACAAGGGTTGTTTTGGCGGTGTAAGAGGTAAAACTGTGTTAGAACCATCAAATCCACGAGTGGCTCCTTGCTTTAGCTTGTTGTGGACACTGCCATTGGATGCAATGAAACCACCCAACTTTCTAATCGGACAAATCCTATGCAGCCACGTATTCTATTGTCTACACCTCAATTAGACAGATAAACATCGCCCGTCCAAATGAACATGAAAACATGCCTTAAGAGTCAACTTTCTATTGCTGTTTTGAACATCTAAACTTGGTAGTGATAATAAGGAAGGGAGTGGTTTGTGACATACAAGAGCAGCCTCTCATCTACATCACCTGACCAAAAGTATGTGGACACCTGCTCGTCGAGCATCTCATTCCAAAGTCATGGGCATTAATATGGAGCCTCCATTCTTCTGGGAAGGCTTTCCACTAGATGCTGGAACATTGCTGTGGGGACTTGCTTCCATTCAGCCACAACAAGATTAGTGAGGTTGGGCACTGATGTTGGGCGATTAGGTCTGGCTCGCAGTCAGCGTTCCAATTTATCGCAAAGGTGTTCAATGGGGTTGAGGTCAGGCCTCTGTCAAGTTCTTCCACACCGGTCTCAACAAACAATTTCTGTATGGACCTAGCAATTTCTGTATGGACCTTGCACGGGGCATTGTCATGCTGAAACAGGAAAGGGCCCCAAACTGTTGCCACAAAGTTGGAAGCACAGAATTGTCTAGAATGTTATTGTTTGCCGTAGCGTTACGATTTTCCTTCACTGGAACTAAGGGACCTCCCCAAAACATGAAAACAGCCCCAGACCATTATTCCTCCTCCGCCAGACTTTACAGTTAGCATTATGCATTGGGGCAGGTAGCATTGTCCTTGCATCCGCCAAACCCAGATTCCTGTCAGACTGCCGTGTTTTCGCTGCTCCAGAGTCCAATGTCGGCTTTCTTTACACCACTCCAGGCGACGCTTAGCATTGCACATGGTTATCTTAGGCTTGTGTGCAGCTGCTCGGCCATGGAAACCCATTTCATGAAGCTCCCGGCGAACAGTTGTTGTGCTGATGTTCCAGGGGCAGTTCAGTAGTGAGACAATTTTTACGCGCTTCAGCACTTGACGTTCTCGTTCTGTGAGCTTGTGTGGCCTACCACTTCGCGACTGAGCCGTTGTTGATCCTAGATGTTTCCACTTCACAATAACAGCACTTACAGTTGGCCCGGGGCAGCTCTAGCGAGGCAGAAATTTGGCAAACTGACTTGTTAGAAAGGTGGCATACCTATGACAGTGCCACGTTGAAAGTCACTGAGCTCTTCAGTAAGGCCCTTCTACTGCCAATGTTTGTCTATGGACATTCCCTGTCTGTGTGATTGATTTTAACACCTGTCAGCAACGGGTATGGCTGAAATAGCCAAATCCACTAATTTGAAGGGGTGTCAACATGTTAAACTTTTGTCTAAATAGTGTATTTGTCAGCTCATATCGCAGTTACACCTCCAAAACATCCGCTATGCGGATATCTGCCAACACAGGTTAGCGCTCGATCTGATTGAATCGAGGCCTTACAGTAGATAGGATATCAAGTATAGTTCAAATTAATATCATTCAAGTTCATGGCTCTACCGCAAGATAATTCAAATAGTTTGGGGTAAGCTTGGGATGCCTGTGTATCTTGGTTAAGGTCTCCTCCAGCTAAATGTGTTTGTGCTCCTGTACTCTCACAGGTCCTGGAACAACCTGTACTGTGTGCTGAAGCCTGGTCAGCTGTCTGTCTATAAGGACGCCAAGAGCATCAGCCATGGCTCCACCTACCACGGAGAGGACCCTCTGTCGCTCGGCAACGCCAGTTGTGAAGTCCTGACCAACTACAAGAAGAAGAAGCACGTATTCAAACTGAGGCGAGGATCCCGGAGTCTCTCAGTTTACATAGTTCACATCCGTGGAGGCTGCCGAGGATCCCGGAGTCTCTCAGTTTACATAGTTCACATCCGTGGAGGCTGCCGAGGATCCCGGAGTCTCTCAGTTTACATAGTTCACATCCGTGGAGGCTGCCGAGGATCCCGGAGTCTCTCAGTTTACATAGTACACATCCGTGGAGGCTGCCGAGGATCCCGGAGTCTCTCAGTTTACATAGTTCACATCCGTGGAGGCTGCCGAGGATCCCGGAGTCTCTCAGTTTACATAGTTCACATCCGTGGAGGCTGCCGAGGATCCCGGAGTCTCTCAGTTTACATAGTTCACATCCGTGGAGGCTGCCGAGGATCCCGGAGTCTCTCAGTTTACATAGTTCACATCCGTGGAGGCTGCCGAGGGGAGGAACGGCTCATAATAATGGCTGGATCGGAGCGAAGGGAATGGCGTCAAAACGCCTGGAAACCATGTGTTTGCTGTATTTGATACCATTCCGCTCCAGCCATTACCACGAGACCGTCCTCCCCAATTAAGTTGCCGCCAACCACCTGTGATTCACGCGCTCTGTTAATTGCACTTTTTGTTTGAATCCGTACTGAATGTTGTTCATTTTGGGCTGCCTCTCTTCCAGGCTTGGCGATGGTAGTGAGTACTTGTTCCAGTGTAAAGAAAAGGTGAGTTCTTCATGCCCTTCTAAATACTCATGTTATACTATATCAGTCAATCAATCAGTCAGCAAAATACAGCTCTGTTGTACCATCTAAAAGATCAGCTTTCTGCTCTTTCTGGAATTAAATCACAAGTATGTATTATGAACGTTAATCTTGTAGCAATCTTAACCCCAACACCCAAATTCAATGAAATATATTGAACATAAATGGTTATTTCAGAAGGAGCTGGATCTTTGGACCCAGGCGATGGAGAAGGCAGTGAAGCCCCTGGCGCAGGAAGAGGTAGGACCCTCAGGGTCCGCAGGGGCCCGGGCCCACAGCTTGCCCCCTCCTTCCTCCTCCACCACCACAGAGCCAGTGAAAGACAAGAAAGACAAGGAGAAGAAGGGATTCAGTCGGTTCACAAAGAAGAAGTGAGGACTGACTGACGATATTTCCGTCACATGGGCAGAAGTAGTGTACAATCAGTAAGACAGATTTTTATCACCTTAAAATATTGATTTTGTTTTTTACAATAAAATACATGAGATATTGTAGTTTTTAGATTTAAACCTACGCTCATGCTGCGGAGTGTATTTAAAGCCAGTGTATCAACGCAAATGTCCACCTTTTTCTTTCCCTTTGACAAAATATGCTACATTTAAATAGTTAAATTAAAAGCACAGGAATGTTCTTTTGACACTCAACCGAAGAATGTTTGTAAATTTGGAGCTCATATCATAAAATCATCAGGATTGGGTATGGTAGCTATTTTCTTTGTAGAGCTTTGTAAATGCTATTTTAGCTAATTAAATGATAGGCCTAGTGTTGCCTGAAAGAGAGTGAGACATTGTACAGTGCTGCACAGTACAATACCTGCATGCACGACAAGTACAACAGCAAGTATGCAAACTAATTGTCCTATGCACTGTGAAAGCCAAATAACATTACCGAAATTGGATGTTATAGACTGTTTTAGCTGAGATGAAAGTAACACAATTGAAAGACAATAATGTTACCTTATTGTCTTGCTTTTACCTAAAACAAAAAATCAACTCAATTACTTTCAAACATGACTTTTACCAGAATAGCACTGTGGCCATCTCTGTTGCTGAGAACTTGAAATAGCCTTTGCCTAAAACACCTGTGTATCGAATCTCATATCTATATACAGTACCAGTCAAAGGTTTTGACACACCTAGTCATTCAAGGCATTCTCTCAACCAGCTTTGAATGAGGTGGGGTGTCCAAACTGTTGTCTGGTACTGTATCTAAAGATGCATGTTTTTTTTTATATGGTGCTATATTGTCGTGATATTATTTGGGCTCTTCAATCAGCTCTGCTTTAAGCCAACCTCCGCATAGCGGTTGTTTTGACAGTGTCGGTGATGGAACTGTGTTAGATTTGTCAAATCCACATCCTCTATGCGGGTGTCTGCTATTGCCGGTAAACGCTTGATCTGATTGAATCTAGGACTCACACTCAAACTAGACCAACTTGGCCTGCCTGATTGGTCTTTTACTTTGGACTGCAGAGTCATATGCAACAGATTCTATCACACTTTGTTTGGTTTCACTCAAAACATCTTCAATTACATAAATCGGAGACAGAAATACTTTTTTAGTCTGTCAAAAATCGAGGATAAAAATTGTGGGTCAATCAAATCTAAATTGCTTTTCCAAAACCCACACAGTATGAAAATTCATAATGGAAGAATGTGTCTGAATGTATGTTTGTATGTATGTATGGAAATACAGAAAGCGTTGAAGACTGGTAAAGACAACGATGTGCAATGTGGAAAAACAGAAAAAATTTATTTAATTTGAAATCGACCGTCAGAATATTCAAATTTCATTTTTTTCCCCTCAATGACATTCGTAAAGTTAATGATAGATATTTTAAAAAGGAATCCATTCTCAAATATTTTCTTTTACATCACCTAAATCTATACATGTACAGTATATAATGGAACTAGGAAAATATACTCATACATTTGACTACTGACAGTCCAACATCGTTTGTTTTTCCTTTGTATCAGGTACACCCCTTTCCTTTGTGCTGGTTGGTTGGTTGCTGGTGTGTGAAATCAAATGCCAAAACAAAATGACCTATTTACAGAAAATATTCAGACCCCTGGACTTTGCCCACATTAAGTTACACCCTTATTCTAAAATGGATTAAAAAAAAAATATATATACATAAACATACAATACCCTATAATGACAAAGTGAAAACAGGTTTTTAGAACATTTTATTTAATACATTTGCAAAACAGACACCTTATTTACAAAAGTATTCAGACCCTTTGTATTCAGGGTATTCAGACTCGAAATTGAGCTCAAGTGCATCCTGTTTCCATTGTAGAAACATATCAAGGATGATCCAACATGATTGGAGTCCACCTGTGGTAAATTCAATTGATTGGACATGAGTTAGACAAGGCACACATCTGTCAACATAAGGTCCCACAGTTGTCAAAACAAAAATCAAGCCAAGAGGTCGAAGGAATTGCTCGTAAAGCTCAGAGACAGGATTGTGTTGAGGCACAGATCTGGGGATGGGTACCAAAAACATTTCTGAAACAGTTCCCCAAGAAGTGGCCACCATCATTATTAAAATGGAAGAAGTTTGCAACCACCAAGACTCTTCCTAGAGCTGGCCGCCCGGCCAAACTGAACAATTGCAGGAGAAGGGCTTTGGTCAGGGAGGTGACCAAGAACCCGATGTTCACTCCAGCAGAGAGCCAGAGTTCCTCTGTGGAGATGGGAGAACCTTCCAGAAGGACAACCATCTCTGCAGCACTCCATCAGGCCTTTCTGGTACAGTGGCCAGACAGCAGCCACTCCTGAGTAAAAGGCAAATGACAGCCCGCTTGGAGGGCACATAAATGACTCTGACCATGACAAAAGATTCTCTGGCCTGATGAAACCAAGATTGAACTCTGGACTAAATGCCAAGTGTCAAGTCTGGAGGAAACCTGGCACCATCCCTATGGTGAAGCAAGGTGGTGGCAGCATCATGCTGTGGGGATGTTTTTCATAGGCAGGGACTGGGAGACGAGTCAGCAAAGTACAGAGAGATCCTTGATGAAAAGAGTGCTCAGGACCAGGGCACAGGTTCAACTTCCATCAGAATGACCCTAAGCACACAATATGACACAGGAGTGGCTTTGGGACAAGTCTCAATGTCCTTGCCAGAGCCAAGACTTGAACTCGATGGAACACCTCTGGAGAAACATGAAAATAGCTGTGCAGCGACGCTCCCCATCCAACCTGACAGAGCTTGAGAGGATCTGCAGAGAAGAATGAGAGAAATTCTACTAATACAGGTGTGCCAAGCTTGTAGCGTCATACCCAAGACGACTCGATGCTGTAATCCCTGCCAAAGGTCCTTCAACAAAGTACTGAGTAAAGGGTCTGAATACTTATGTAAATATATATTTTTTGTATACATTTGCAAAGGTACAGTGCATGTCAGAGCAAAAACCAAAACACAAGGTCAAAGAATTTTCCCTGTTTTGCTTTGTCATGGGGTATTGTGTGTAGATTCAGGTAAAAAAACAAACAAATTTACTCCATTTTAGAATAAGGCTGTAACGTAACAATGTGGAAAAAGTCAAGGGGTCAGAATACTTTACAAATGCACTGTACATGTCACATTGTAATCAATTTTGACACTAGAATAAATGTTTTACTGAAATTGATGCTACATAGGTTGTGTCCAAACGCGAAGTTGCTTTTTAGGGGTAATCACTCTAAATCGAATTGACCCCAAACCTACTACACATTGCCTTTTAATGTACTGGCTGTACTGTCCCTCTAGATCCTTCATCCATTACACTTTCCCACCCTCACATCTACTCACCACATACTAAACTCAACATCTTTATCTTCCAGTCCTCTGTATAGTGTTTTTTTAATAAGAATTTTCTACTCTCTACAAGCTATGTAAAATATCCCAAAATGTTGACAGAAAATGTCTATTACATTGAGAGGTGAACTTGAAAATAAACTCATAAACCGATAGTTTGGAGTTACTGCATGTTTCCCCCAGGCAACACACACTGGGTAGAGAGCAAGGTGAGCAGCAGGGTCAGCCGCCATAAGGGTGCCTTGTTTGAGTAAATTCAAAGCTCAACGAGGTTTTACTGAAGAGTTTAATGAATTATACAAATATAACAACTTTTAAACAGAAAGAACAAATCTTTTGCTGAAATAAAAAATAAGGCACTTATGTTAAACAATCATCCAGACAGAACAAGCTGTGTTCCTCGACATATTCAAACTTAAAGAGGCCGTTGCTGAGTTTACATTACAGTCGGTAGCCCCACATTGGTGTTGAACCAACAGCATCAAGACAGAAACATAATGTAGCAGTAGCATTAACGACTAATATTAAGACACACTGAAGTCTTTCAGTGTCACTTTGGTTTAAATACAGCCTTGGATAACAGTTTAGTTCACTCTGTAGGAAACCAATAACTGACCAAAAGTATACCTGAATGCAGAAGAACATAACATTTTGTTTGACATTTTCTTACAAATATTTATAGGCGAAAGTAAGGAAAGAAACTGATGGGACATTTCTGGATGAGTAGGTTACTGACAGAAGAGCCGTTTTGGGGACAAGGCTGTTACAACACAGCCACTTTGCCCTTTCCAAGAAACAGGCAGTAAGGCCTCTCAGGTGACAATGAGGCAGTTCAAATGAAAATGAGTGAAATAACATTGAGATGAAGTACAGCACTTGATCCATTGGTGGCAGAGGTGTAGCCTGGTCCCAGATCTGTTTGTACTGTTACCAACTCCATTGCTCATTGTAAAGCAAATGACAGACAAGGAGTTTTGCACAGACAGACAGACTCTGCTAGCATGAGTGCCAAACCATGCTAAGATCTCCCATTAGTTGTTACTCTTGATCAAAGAGGTATTGCTACAATTCTTCCAGCATTGAACTTAATAGATCAACCATTGCATTAAAAAGGGTATAAATGGGGGGGATTAAAAAAAGCTAACTTTATTCAAATAATTAAATAGGCACATAATTTCAAACAATAACAATTGGATACAATGACAATAATTACAAGAGCCAGGAACCAAATGACAGGATTTAAAGCAGGAGTGTTAAACATACAGCTGGATGGGAGGGGTCCAGCAAACTCCATATACTTTATAATGACAAACACCAAATCGAAACTGTAAAGATTAAATGGACCTACATTTATACCGTTTCTTGTCCAGCTCGCCAATAAATCACCGAAATGAAAGCTAGACAGTCAGGGAGCATCGAAAATGCCAAAAGCAAATTTTGACGGTGAGGAAATATAACCGATTCTCAGTGTGGCCCTCCGGACCTCATTAAAGATCAAATGCGGCCCACAGGGGAAAAAAAAAATTCATTTGACACCCATGACCTAAAGCGTCGTCTCTCACAACCTTGCCCTGCATACCCCGAAGCGGATACAGCCGCTGTGACACCTATAGACCTCCGGGGGGCGACAGACGCATATGGCTGTGAATCTGGTGGCGTTCCACGTTATACTCCTAGAACGCACGGCAGATTATCAGGGCTTGTATAAATAAAGCATTTCAGGGTAGGAGTGCTGATCTCGGAGCAGGTCCCCCGTCCTGCGCAACTTCTTCAACGCTTTATAAATATGGGCACAGATCTCAACTCCTGGAGAAGTGATTCACCGGGTCACATACTAGGGATTGGGCCCCGGGCGAAGACTTTCATCTAGTCATAAAAGGCACAATAACAGTGTGTGTGTGCATATTTACATATATCATTACAGAGAAGGCAAGTGTGGTTCAATGGGTTTTTTGTGCTGGTTGATTATCTTTGTTCAAGGTGTGTGTGTGAGTATGTATTGTATATTTAAACACTAGTCTGTACATGTGTGCACATGCAAGCTGAGGCAGAGAGTCAAAGTGGATGCTGAAGCGAGAGCAGGTAGGTCTACTTGATGAGCTTGTTAGCTCGCTGGTTGGCTTCGTCGATACGTGCTTTGTTCATGTCCGCCTGAGAGAGAGAGACAGTACAGACACCAGGTGAGAGGTGGATGAACACGTCTACATTTCCATCACTTAGTGCAACAGTAGCACTTCCTTGACAGTGGAGGCCAACGTTAGGCAGCCTCATGGTACACTAGAGAAATATACAACAGACTTGACTAAGGTATCTGGAGGTGTAGGAAGGTGAAAGACTAAACTTTAAAAAAAAATAAAAAATCTCTTCACACTTAAATGACTGAAGTTTGCATTGATCTAACATGGCAAACTTTTGCTCACAAAGACCTCCGGAGCATACTGGTGACATCCATGGCTGCGTTTATACAGGCAGCCCGGTTCGGTGTTTTGTCCAATCACAGATTTTATTCAGAGCTGATCAGATTTGTCCAAAGACCAATTAGTGAGAGAAAAAAGAAAGAGAGCATCGCAGTATAATAAAGCCGTAAGGAGTGAGGCAGTGTATGGATTGGATAACACAGCCCTGCTATGATGACAACCCACCTTATCTGTGATGCGGTCGATATGTTTGTTCTGCTTGTCTATCTCAGAGCCCATGTCCATGGCCATGTTCTTCAGGTTGCCTATGATGCTGCCCACCTGGTCCAGATTCTCCTCCATCTCATCCTCCCGAGCATCGTTGGTTATCCTGGGGGAGGGAAAGGGGCACGTTACATAAATATCTACTAATCTCATATGCATTTTCATGAGAATTCTTGCTCTTGCTTGATAGCCCTAAACCCTTCGATTTTACCAGATCTGAAGGGTCTAGAGAAGTAAAATCAATGTAGCGATGGACCTTCCAACATATTGCCGGCCACCTTACAGATCTGCAAACATTGAAAGGGCAAAGGAAGCAAGTGTGACTTGGGACCGGCTAATAAATTCTAACTAGGTGTGTATTATATGGTTGACTGGCTTCACTCACCTCTTGACGTAAGGTCCCCCCACGGACTGCTGCTGGTTGGCCTGTCCATTACGGACGCCTGCTGGTTGAGTGGACACCACCGAGCTGTCCACTCCCTCTCCTCCACCTGCACTGCTACCATCACCCATTCCCCAGGTACGCTTGTACTTAGAGTCATGCTCTATGGACGTTACCCTGATGGACAAGATCAATAAAAGCCATTCAGTCCGCCAATCAAATCAGGGAGGGATAGATTAAAACATGCTAGGAAACTGTGAGTGCTATCACCACAGAAGGTACAGTACAGAAAGTTATGACGACTCATTTCCAGCGTAGCAGACAGAAGTGAGGTTAGGTAGCTGAAAGGTTCGGTTACAGTTTGCTACCTGTCACAGGGGCAGACACAGAGGCCACAGCACTTGGACAGGTCAGTCAGGTTCTTCTCAGCCTGTCTCATATCCTGGTTGATCTGGTCCATACCCTCCTCCGTACGCTTCAGTTGCTCTGTTACACAAACAGAACATCAAAAGGATCAAGCTCAGGGAAATGCAACATAAAAACAAATTACTTCAATGAAAACCTGGCTTGGTTTTTTAATTTAATTTTTTAAAATGGTTTTGATGATCAATGAC
This sequence comes from Oncorhynchus masou masou, assembly GCF_036934945.1. NCBI lineage: Eukaryota > Metazoa > Chordata > Actinopteri > Salmoniformes > Salmonidae > Oncorhynchus > Oncorhynchus masou. The sequence continues at coordinate 19,723,105 of NC_088232.1, forward strand.
AGTGTCTTCTCTAGGGCGATTCCACAACAGGAAGGCCCAGAAATATATTTGGTATCTCAGATTGCACTGGCAATTCTCACGTAGAGACTTTGGGGAGGAAGGATGTTTGATATGCTTTTTACAAATCATGATGAAAGTAGCCATTTTAGGCCCTTTTTAAAATTACTCCTTATAGTGTGCCCTAAAATATGGAGAATGTCTAGATTTAGAAATACACATTCAATTTATTCAACATGACCATCTCAAAAAGTACCCTTTTTGATTTAGTAAATGTTTTGACATATTTTAGACAGTATCAGGGGTCGGAAACAAGCGGCCCGCGGGGCAAAACCTGCCCGAAAGGGATGTTTTGTTTTTAGATTAAAAAAAATTAATAGAAAAAGACTAGAATCACCAGGAAAATTCATTTAGTTTAGGAAATGTTCTCAAGTATTCCCACAAATAAAGTTATATGTTTGTGTCTAAATGGAATCAAGGTAGGAAATGTATTTTTAAAATACAATTTCTTATTGGGCTTAGTTGTGGTCAATTTACAGTGCACAAATAATTATATTTATGTTCAAGTCTAATTAAATTCTCTCTCCCTGTAAACTCAATTCAAATTCCAGGTTCGTCTCAATTCCAATTGTAGGTACATTCCAGTAATTCAATATTATCCCAACAATTCCAATTAGAAATTAGGGTATCAGAAGCATTCCGCTACCCCTTGGATTTGTTCACATTCTGTTGCGTTACAAAGTGGGATTAAAATTCATTTCATTGTCATTGATCGACACAATACCAAAATGGAAGAAGAAACAAAGTGATTACAGCTGTGAGTCTTAGGTAACGAAGAGCTTTGCACACCTGGATGGTGTAATATTTGCCCATTATTCTTTTAAAATAAGGGAGGCTTCACTTGGCTGGTTCTCGAACACGTGCAGATCAAACGCACCGCTGGAACGCTGAGTAAGGTGTTTCCATGTCCTGGTAAACGTGAAAGATGGCGCAGAAAACCAGGTGTGTTAACCGACGTACGCTTACTTCGATCTTGACCGTACGCCGATTAAGGTCGGCAGAGTAAGGCGTTTGCATGACTGTTGCATAATCTGCCTACATAATCTGCATGACTGTTGCATGAGCAGTTTAATATCGAATTATTAGTGTGCATGTAAACATACTCGAGGTGTTGGGGGTCTTGCCATAGATTTAAGCATTTACCAAGTGATGTGTTGTGTTTGAAGTTGCGTTTTATTATTAGTCGTATGTACAGAATACACATGGTATTCACCGTCCATTAAAATGCTTTCTCGCAGGTTCCTTCTTGACAATAAGAAATCATAAAAGATAAAGACGAACAAAGTAAATGGCTCAGTAGAACTGAATAAACGTTTTAGCATAAGTATAATACAAAAAGGAACAATTTATAGTACAATATTGAAACTTTAGGCCAAACATTTTATTCATTTGTGGTGTTTTTATGCAGTATTACTGTAGTGCCTTTGTTGCATACAGGATCCATGTTTTGGAATATCTTCTGTATACTTTAATTCTTCTTGTCACATTTCGGTCATTATTCTGGAGTAAAGTACAATTGTGTTGCTCCATTCTCAGTTGTTTTCTCCCTTCATAGCCATTGAAGCCCGCAGCTGCTTTAAAAATGGCCAATGGCCTCATGGTGACACCACTTGAGCAGTTTCCTTCCTGTTCTGCAGCTCAGTTCAGAAAGACTATCTTTGATGTGTCTGGGTGGTTTAATACATCATCATCATCATCAACTTGACCATGCTTAAAGAGATATCCAATATCAGATTTTATTTATTGTTACCCTTCTACCAATCACTCCCCAATCTTTGTAGTTGAGTCTGTGCTTAAAATGCAATACTTGACGGAGGGCCATTACACATGTATGGGGTACAGAGGAAGGGTTAATGTAATTTGTCATATGTAAAGCCAGTTTTTACTCCGTAACTATTTTACCCGTGCCTTAATAAAAGGGGTGAACACTTCCACAATAGCTATATGTTATTTTTTAAATAAAATGTGTTGACATTGGAGTATTTTGAATAGATCAATGACAAGAAATCAGAACTAAATCCATTTTAATTCCACTGGCATGCATTTATTAGAAATGTTTTGATCAAAGTGGGGTGGATACTTATTATACCCAGTGTATACTGGAAATATAGAAATACAAGTTGAAATGATTTATAACAAATCCTGTAGCCAATGTTTGATACTATGTGCATTAATTCCATTTACTGGGAAATGTAAAAACACTGAATTCAAATTAAAACAATATGTTTTACAATTCCAATTTAAAAAGTCAGTCTAATAACAATTCCAGAATTTGAAGATTGTTGAAATTTGAATTCAGTTTTACATAAAATAATTTAAAATTAAACTGGAATTATTTGACCCCCAACCCTGTTGTATAGGTCTAAAATGGCCCAAAATAGTTTGTGATATAAATGTAAAAAGAATATTTAAAAATCCTTCCTCCCAGTGAAATTTCTATCTGAGATGCAACTTTTACAGGAAGAACCACTATCATACAGCAGCACACCTTGCGGGCTGCCGCAATATTCTATGGCATGTTATTTAATTGTCAGCCATTGTTGCAAGTTTGACCACCAGAGGGCATCTTTGAGAAGCATTTGATAGCCTTCAATATTTGTCTACTAGAGAATTTAAAACCTTAGTATATGGGATTGATTTGAAGAAGTGTAGCTTAATATTCTAGTGTTTCTACAAAACAACAAAACCCTCAGGGGTTGAAGCAGTGGCGCAGGGTACCGTACTAAACCACACATTACCTCTAAATCCCACAGCATAATCTCAAAACTTTTAGTTGAGCAACCACTGTAACAAAAATATTTTTAGGCCTTCCTGGCGTGGAATTGCTCTCTAACAAAAGATGGTGTTCCAGAGCTGGTACTTGGAAGTGAACCATGCATCTCTGACTCACCCCCCTGTTGGTCCAGCATTTCAATGGTATTAACACCAGTCTGCCTGCTCTGTGGACACAAGAAAAGACCACAGTTCAGCACCACATCAGGAACTCAAAGACCACAGTTCAGATAACTTATAAGGGCAATAACAATCTTTCTCACCTCCTCAGCCATCTGTAGCATCCGCCTGGTGCTCTCCAAGGACTGGGGGAGGACAATAGAGGAACAAAGCAGTAATGTTACAAGTAGTACATACAATATTCAGGAAGTATTCAGACTGCTTCCCTTTTTCCATGTTACAGCCTTGTTCTAAAATGGATTAAATAAATCTACACACAATACTCCATAATGACAAAGCGAAAACAGGGATTTTTTTTTGCAAATGTATTACAAATAAACAGAAATACCTTATATTTACATAAGTATCCAGACCCTTTGCTATGAGACTCGAAATTGAGCTCAGCTGCATCCTGTTTCCATTGATCATCCTCAAGATGTTTCTACAACTTGATTGGAGTCCACCTGTGGTAAATTCAATTGATTGGACATGATTCGGAAAGGCACACACACACACACACACACTTGTCTTTATAATGGTCCCACACTTGACAGCAAAAACCAAGCCAAGAGGTCGAAGGAATTGTCCGTAGAGCTCCGAGACAGGATTGTGTCGAGGCACAGACCCGGGGAAGGATACCAACAAATGTCTGCAGCATTGAAGGTCCCCAAAAACACAGTGGCCTTTATCATTCTTAAAATGGAAGCAGTTTGGAACCACCGAAACTCTTCCTAGAGCTGGCTGCTCGGCCATATTGAACAATCGAGGGAGAAGAGTCTTGGTCAGGGAGGTAACCAAGATGGTTGTCCTTCTGGAAGGTTCTCCCATCTTTGCAGCACTCTGCCAAATCAGGCCTTTATGGTAGAGCGGCCAGACGGAAGTCACTTCTCAGTAAAAAGCATGCCAGCCCACTTGGAGTTTGCCGAAAGGCAAACCATGAGAAACAAGATTTAAATCTTTGGACTGAATGCCAAGCGTCACGTCTGGAGGAAACCTGGCACCATCCCTACAGTGAAGCATGGTGGTGGCAGCATAATGCTGTGGGGATGTTTTTCAACGGCAGGGACTGGAAGACCATTCAGGATCGAGGGAAAGATGAACAGAGCAAAGTAGAGAGAGATTCTTGATGAAAACCTGCTCCAGAGAGCCCAGGACCTCAGACTGTGGGCAAAGGTTCACCCTCCAACAGGACAGCGACCTTTAGCACACAGCTAAGACAACGCAGGAGCGGCTTTGGGACAAGTCTCTGAATGTCCATGAGTGGCCCAGCCTGAGCCCGGATTTGAACCTGATCTCTGGAGAGACCTGAAAATAACTGTATAGCAACGCTCCCCACCCAACCTGACAGAGCTTGAGAGGATCTGCAGAGAAGATTGGGAGAAACTCCTCATATACAGGTGTGCCAAGAATGTAGCGTCATACCCAAGAAGACTCCAGGCTGTAATCGCTGAAAAAGGTGCTTCAACAAAGTACGGAGTAAAGGGTCTGAATACTTATGTAAATGTGATATTTCATAATTTTTCTATAAAATTTGCAAACATCTCTAAAAACCTGTTTTTGCTTTGTCATTTTGGAGTATTGTGTGTAGGTTAAAACGACGTAATCCATTTTAGAATAAGGCTGTAATGTAACAGGAATGTGGGAAAAGTCGAGGGGTCTGAATTCCTTCCGAATGCATGAACATGACAGCTGGACTGACAGAAGTCAGTGTCTTTTAGAGGTACAGGCAATCATGAGCAGATGCTCAAGGTCTAGGAAACACAAAGACTAGGTTCTATTGGTCTAAAATACAACAATGGTCTCATTTTAAAATCAGTTAGGCGAGGAAGAGACACGGTATTCTCCGTGACTAGCCCAGTTTACTGTGCCTGGTCAGGCGAGGTAGAATAATTCAAATCAGGCAGGAACCATCTCCCTCCCAGCAGCACATCAATACACAAAATAACAGCAGCAGCAGGTGACATGGCGTAATGATGGAATGCAGTCAGGTGAGACAGAGGACCTAATAATAACAACAAGAGAGGCAGGACAGGACTGAGTGTGAAAGACTGAAAGGTGTAGCCTACAGCAGAGGAGCATTAGGAGGTAGAGCTAGGAGAAAGGATGACTCAGGGTATGACGACTTCAGCAGTATGAGCGGCTACACCATGCCACCTCACTAACATGGCTTAAGCTAACAGACCTAAGCTTACCTTTTGTCCGAACCACTCAAAAGTGTGTGTGTGTGTGTGTGTGTGTGTGTGTGTGTGTGTGTACAGTAAGAGGTTACTTTGACAGTTTTACCCCAAGCCATGTTGTCCTAAACCCAGCACATAGGTATCAGTCTGTCAGTCAGGCAGCAAGGAGAGAGAGAGAGAGAAAGACGGAGAGAGAAATTCAGGTTGGTAGGACGAGATAAAGTTAAGAATCAAAAATGTCAGAGGACCACACTATTTAGTATAGTGTTAATAGAACAGTTTTACTAACCTGGACCTGAATAACTTCTTTGCTTAGATCAGTGTTTTCCACTAGCGCCGGCTGTCGGCTGCACAGCCAGTTACACAATCATTTTCAGCCGGGTACTTTCCCCCACAAACTAACTAGGCTACTTTGTTTACAATTTGCAAGTCAGAGAAAAAAGTATGCCCGAGCCCTCTCCCACTAGAAAGAACGATATGCATCTTCTAGCAATCTAGAATCTAAGTGAGCGTGTTTCATATGCAGCCACAAAGTGCTGGCGCATAGGCTTACTGTGCTATGATTGACAAACAGCAAGCTTGACTAGTTTATAAATGGTGTCGTACTGACTGAATAAAGCCGATCTCATATCCTTCCCATTCAGAAATCCTATAAAAAAATGGACAAAACTGTGTTGTCCCGATGCGTTACAAGTAAACTAAAGATTCTGTTTGTATTTTCAACATGAAGTCCATCAGGACTTGTCAGACAGTGACGTTAAAGTGAGAGAGACTCGTCAGTAGCCTACCGAATCGGTAAGAGAGCCGTACATTTGGCGCCATAATTTGCGCTGGTAGGCTTTTTGGTGATTATCTGCAGATAAATTATGAAAACGTTTGATAAAGATGTTATTTGCGCAGTGAGGAGGATTCACCTAGGCCAATAGAGAAAATATGCTCCAAAATGAATTGTTTTATGAATTGTTTTAAAAGCCCATGATACTTGTATGGTATTTTCAAAGATATTATATGGGTCTACTATTGACAATGGAGTCGTCAATTGTGGCTTTCTGTGGAGCAAAGCCATTGATTAGCACCTGCTTCATTCTTCAATCATACCTGTATTACAGACAGCTGAGAAAATGCCTCTTAAAAAGGAAGCTTGAAGCCTGTGGAAGTTAGCAGACTCTTACAGGATTCTTTAAGAATAATCTGTGGGTCAAGTAAAAAAAAAAAAAAAAACGTATTTTATTTTTAATGAAAGAGTTGCAAACACTTGTTGACGGTGGTCAAACCATTTAGACATTCTCCAAGCTCTGATGCTGCGGATGGTCATTAGTAGCCTACCAAACTTGCCAACTGCCTGGTGCTGGTGCTCAGCACTCTATTGTCCCTCTAATCACTCTGACATCAATGCAAATGTGATCAAACACTTATTGAGAACCCATGTTTCGCAAAATGTCTTAGGCTATGCGGGAGAAAACAGAGTGATGGCCGCTAATAGAAAGAGGAGGACCCCATGAGCTTTTTATTAGGCTAGGCCTACTATATTTATTTCTCAACTTTCATAATATTAAGCACATTGCTTATATTTACAACAGGAGTATAGCCTACCTGGCTGGCATTAAAATAAACCACGGGAAAACCATCCTCCATTCACTATTTAAGTGTATAGAACACATGTATATTTCCCCACTGCCAGTTGAGACAGGTGCATGATAATGGTCCATTCTAAATCAAAACAAATTTCACACCTATATTATTTAGGTGTATGTGAAGACCAAATTAAATCAAGAATAGTCTGAAGGGTGACAATATTAGCTTATCACTTGTGAACGATGCCCAGATTGTGTGGCGTAAGGAACTTTCTCCAATCAGTCACTCACCTCATGTAGCCTGGCCCATAGGCCTATATGTTTTGATAAGGTTTGTATCACAACTGGCCAAATAACATCTTAAAATTTAAAACACATGAATCCGCTTTACAAGGGGTGTAGAGCCTAACTGGCGCATATGCATATATATATATATATATACACATACACACACACATATACATATGCATACACATATACATACATATATATATATATATATACACACACACACACATACATACATAGTGCCTTGCGAAAGTATTCGGTCCCCTTGAACTTTGCGACCTTTTGCCACATTGCAGGCTTCAAACAAAGATATAAAACTGTATTTTTTTTGTGAAGAATCAACAACAAGTGGGACACAATCATGAAGTGGAACGACATTTATTGGATATTTCAAACTGTTTTAACAAATCAAAAGCTGAAAAATTGGGCGTGCAAAATTATTCAGCCCCTTTACTTTCAGTGCAGCAAACTCTCTCCAGAAGTTCAGTGAGGATCTCTGAATGATCCAATGTTGACCTAAATGACTAATGATGATAAATACAATCCACCTGTGTGTAATCAAGTCTCCGTATAAATGCACCTGCACTGTGATAGTCTCAGAGGTCCGTTAAAAGCGCAGAGAGCATCATGAAGAACAAGGAACACACCAGGCAGGTCCGAGATACTGTTGTGAAGAAGTTTAAAGCCGGATTTGGATACAAAAAGATTTCCCGAGCTTTAAACATCCCAAGGAGCACTGTGCAAGAGATAATATTGAAATGGAAGGAGTATCAGACCACTGCAAATCTACCAAGACCTGGCCGTCCCTCAACTTTCAGCTCATACAAGGAGACGACTGATCAGAGATGCAGCCAAGAGGCCCATGATCACTCTGGATGAACTGCAGAGATCTACAGCTGAGGTGGGAGACGCAACACAGCCCATAACCCTGAACACACCATCCCCACTGTCAAACATGGTGGTGGCAGCATCATGGTTTGGGCCTGCTTTTCTTCAGCAGGGACAGGGAAGATGGTTAAAATTGATGGGAAGATGGATGGAGCCAAATACAGGACCATTCTGGAAGAAAACCTGATGGAGTCTGCAAAAGACCTGAGACTGGGACGGAGATTTGTCTTCCAACAAGACAATGATCCAAAACATAAAGCAAAATCTACAATGGAATGGTCGAGCTGTTTTGCAAGGAGGAATGGGAAAAAATGTCAGTCTCTCGATGTGCAAAACTGATAGAGACATACCCCAAGCGACTTACAGCTGTAATCGCAGCAAAAGGTGGCGCTACAAAGTATTAACTTAAGGGGGGCTGAATAATTTTGCACGCCCAATTTTTCAGTTTTTGATTTGTTAAAAATGTTTGAAATATCCAATAAATGTCGTTCCACTTCATGATGGTGTCCCACTTGTTGTTGATTCTTCACAAAAAAATACAGTTTTATATCTTTATGTTTGAAGCCTGAAATGTGGCAAAAGTTCGCAAAGTTCAAGGGGGCCGAATACTTTCGCAAGGCACTGTACACACAGCGCGCGAGTTTCAAGTTTGGGGAAGTTCATTTTCACCGTAAAAATGCACCTTTATAATAAAATAACTACATGTATAATCTCATTTGCAGTCACTTTTGAGAATGGTGTTTTTCAGCTAATTGATTGCATTTTGGAACATTCACACTTATAGCCTACTGCCGTGTGCGTATTGGTGAACTCATAATGTGAAACAAATAGCCTAATAGTTAATATAACATTTTAAGCTAAACGTTCTGATCTGTTGTGTCAGTCACATTGTTTAAATAAGTTGTTTTGATGCTAGTGGTTGTATTAATTTGGGATCTATCGCATCCCACAACTTTCCCAGACAGGTTATTTATTTCTCACACAGAATACAGTAGGTTAACTTTTGTACTATGGGGGGGGGGGAATAGTAGATTGACATAGGCTACTTCTTTTGCTGTTTGTTAGGTCTACTCATCTTGTTGGCTGATGAAAAGTAAATGTGCACAGTTCTTCCAATGTCTTCAACATGCACATTTTTGATACATTATTTTGGGGTGTGGTTACCCTTTAATTCAAGTGTGCATGGCCTAGCAAAAGGCTGCTGTTAAGCTGAGTTGAAGCCACATGTGATGGTTGAGTTTGCGAAACAGATACCCACTGGATTAATGAAAAACAATCCTGATATCATTCTGCCAGGTCAACATAGGCTACATGGACTGTCATGACACGGCCTGAGAGAAGAGGACGCGCAAGAGAGATAGAAAGCAGTTGCTTTGCGAGGCATCTCTCGCTGAAAATAAATCATCTAAGTGATTAATGGTTGGTATTTAGCAGTCAAAAGTATGCCATATTCCCTTTGAACTACTGAAATTGTGATTGTCAGATTTTGTGAATAAATGATGGTTAATAAGTGATGAGCAGTAAATGGGCAGTCACTACCATTATGGGACTTTTATTAACTTATTTTATTCTGTTTTTCAGAATTCAACCCACATAATACATAGTGCAATTAATGTAAAAAAAATAATAGAAACCGAAATTGAAAACCGTGATTAGTTTTTAATAATCGAACTTACCTCAAAGCACTAAATCGCTCAGCACTACCATTTTCATTAGCATCATCGCTAACAGATACACAATGTGGTAGCCGCACACACCACACACACAGACAAGGACATTCTCGTTGCCTCTTCAGAAGGCTGCAGGAAATATGAATCATGGACGCATTCTGTTCATGTCTTATGACAAACTTGGGACAAATTAATTAATGTAATATATTTAGTTGATTCCCTACTAAGGTCAATCATTTTTTTTTTTTTTTAAAGTAGCCTAGTTAAATTGAAGTGGAAAATGTATGCTAATTGTAAACACCTACTACCCCCATTCCCAGCATTCCTATGGTGTCCCCATGGATACGGGTGGCAGCTGTACCTCATCGGTCACTTGGTTGGCCCTCATGGTGATCTCTTCCACTGACATGTCTGCCATTTTGCTGCTGTCAAAGTTGGAGGTTCCTCCTGTCACACCAAGCTCTACACTCTGAGGCCTGGGAGAGAGAGAGGGATGGAAGGAGTGTGGGAAAGGACAGGGAGTGGAGAGAGAGAGCGAGGGGTCATAAGTCATGTATCAGGATCACAGATATACATTTTCAAGTTGTCTGAAAAATGGTACCATTTAAGTTTGCGGACAGAAATGGCATACTATGGAACTACACAAAAAACATTGTTTGACTTCGGCCTACATAAAGGGAAATTATGCAAAACATTAAACAAATTAGATTATTTTCCTGCCAGCCCAATGTTGGAATGTGGAAAAGGAAACAGCAGTAGGCGGGTTCCTTGTCAGTGACATTAGGGCCTGGTGTTGTTAAGCAGAAGGCATGCTGACAATGAGGAGGCTGGTGATAAGAAGCGCTTGATACGGAAATGAGGATCATGCGTTTGGCACCATTGTAACATGGCAGCCACAGTCAGGAACACATTAGCACTGGATGTCACACTTGGTGTTGACAAGCTGCACTGGATTCTCCACTGGGTTATGACAGAGAGACAGTTTTAGTCACATGTTTTAGTGCCAGTGTCTTCCAATAGCTAAACTAGCATAGATATTGGAACGGAGCCAGAGTGTTTAATGGCTCACATGACATCACAACACTATTCCTGTGGACTGCATTTGAGAAAAGCAGCAGAAGATATACTTGTGTGTGTGTGTGTATATAGTGTGGACACCCCTTCAAATGAGTGGATTTGGCAATTTCAGCCACACCCGTTGCTGACAGGTATATAAAAATCCGAGCACACCGCCGTGCAATCTCCATAGACAAACATTGGCAGTAGAATTGTCTTAACGAAGAGCTCAGTGACTTGACGTGGCACTGTCATAGGATGCCGCCTTTCCAACAAGTCAGTTTGTCAAATTCCTGCCCTGCAGGAGCTGCCCCAGTCAACTGTAAGTGCTGTTACTGTGAAGTGGAAACTTCTAGGCATAACAACGGCTCAGCCGGAAAGTGGTAGGCCCACACAAGCTCACAGAACGGGACCGGCAAGTGCTGAAAAGCACGTAAAAATCATCTGTCAATTCTGTGCATCCAACCTTGAGGCAACAGTTTGGGAAAGGTCCCTTCCTGTTTCAGCATGACAATGCCCCTGTGCACAAAGCAAGGTCCATACAGAAACGGTTTGTCGAGATCGGTGGGGAAGAACTTGACTGGCCTGCACACAGCCCTAATCTCAGCTCAAATCGAACACCTGAATATAGAATGAGATGTTCGACGAGCAGGTCTCCACATACTTTTAGTTATGTAGTGTATGTTCTGTTCAAGGTTTGTGTGTGAAATGCTGACCAGCTCTTTGATGGAAGACCGCTGCAATTAAGATGTTTTGGTAACAGAGGGGTACTGACAGTTTGGACCAGCAGGCATAGCCTAGCCCTAGATGTAGGACTATCAAGGGTCAAGTTGAAGTTCAGAATCTAGGTCTCAGCTGACAAGTACACGACCTGAAAACTAATTTCTCAGGACACACTCCCCCCGTGCTCACTCGACCTCTCCTGCTCCCCCCCTTTTCCTTTGGACCTGCTTAGAGTAACTATTTCCTGTTTTTGCAATAACCCCTGAACTATAACTTCCATACACACACACACACACACACACACACACACACTACAAAACCTGGAAAGTGGATGGTTGGCTGACTGTTAGTGATGTTCAGTTGACTTTTCACATGCCTAAATGCATACTTTTATTTAACTAGGCAAGTCAGTTAAGAACAAATTAAAAATACATACAATATAAATATAGGACAATACACACATCACAACAAGAGAGACAACACTATATAAAGAGAGACCCAAGACATCACAGCATAGTAGCCACACAACATAACATCATGGTTGCAACACAAAACATGGTAGAAACATTATTGGGCACAGACAACAGCACATCACACAAAGCAGCCACAACTGCCAGTAAGAATGTCCATGATTGAGTCTTTGAATTGAGAAAACTGTCCAGCTTCTAACAGAAATGATTTCAGAACAAACCAAAGTATTACTTTAAGTAGTAATAAAATAAGACAGCACTTTTAAAGCTCTGCCATGTACACAGCTACGGCCATCAGCCAGGTGGTCTGTAATACGTCTCCTCACAGCCACTTTCCTGTTCAACAAAGGCTGGTCCAGTCTGACCTGTCCTTGGGTCTTTTCTTTCCATATAAGCTTTGCTCTGGCCCCCCAATGGTGGAACAAACTCCCTCACGACGCCAGGACAGCGGAGTCAATCACCACCTTCCGGAGACACCTGAAACCCCACCTCTTCAAGGAATACCTAGGATAGGATAAAGCAATCCTTCTCACCCCCCCTTAAATGATTTAGATGCACTATTGTAAAGTGGCTGTTCCACTGATGTCAGAAGGTGAATTCACCAATTTGTAAGTCGCTCTGGATAAGAGCATCTGCTAAATGACTTAAATGTAATGTAAATGTAAATGCCTATTTCACACTATAGCCTTTCCCTAAATATTGTTGGCCTAAATGCTGAACTTCTAAATTTCAAGTTGGATTATAAAATCGAGAGGCTATATTTCTGTAAAGATTCCATCTCAAACATAAGAACACATCAGCACATTTCAGACAGGAAATGTCTCACTCTTCAGAGTGCTGGGTCATTCCACTTCAAAAAGCACAAGAAAGAGGATTGACACCCACTGTCTCAGATTTTTCTGAAATCATTTCTGTTAGAAACAGATAAGATTAGCATTCCTGCAACATTATTTTGTTAAAACATAATATCTGTGAAATAAACCTAATTAATTGCACTCAAATTGACAATGAGTATATAGTATCAGTTTTCTGTTTGACAAGTAGTGTGTAGCTGCGTCTCGAAGTATTGTTTCTTCATTCTATGTAACGTGTTCTTAGTGAATTTGGTGATGTCCTCTCCCCCCATTCTGAGAAATTAGTAATTTAAATAGTTGGATTTATGTCCCATTCTACATCCTAATATTACAAGGTTCTGACCACTGGATGGTGGTGTTCCTGCTATTAGGTGATTATTATTTTAAGATGCTAGATACCATTGGCTTGTGAAACTACCTCTAACTTCCTTCATACTGGACACAGAGACATGAACATGTTATCCACGAGTTCATTAAGGGCCACATTGGCAAAATACTGAAGTATCCCTTTAAGGATTAGTAATAAATTAAAGACAGCACTTCGAAAAAGCCTATTTCACACTATAACCTGTGTGAAAGGTAACTTTCTTCATTTTGATTTCGGCACAAATTAAAATGTGGCACTGACTCGCCCATGCATTGACATTTCAGCATTGTATCAGTGAAGAGTTTGCCATTCGATGTCCGACATGCACGTGCAGTTACATTTGAGTCATTTAGCAGATGCTCTTATCCAGATCGACAGTTAAGTGCATTCATCTTAAGATTGCTAGTTTGGACAAGCACATATCACAGGCATAGTAAGTACACTTTTCTTCTGAAACAAAATCTTTGAGGAATTCCATTAGCACAAATTAACATAATCTCCCCATTTCTCTGAGCAAACAATATATATCAGTATTTTTGTCACTTTCTGATCTTTATCAAGGGTGTCGATTTCAGACCCCACTGTTATGGTCAATCCTATCGTATTTTTTCCCCCTCTCTAACCGGCTAGACTTAGAGGCAGGCGGACGATCAATATCCACCGTCGTAGTGCGGATGAAGCGTGAGCTGGAATGTGAAGCTAACTGAATCTGGTTAGCTTTAGAAAACCCTGAGTAGGATACCCTTCTGGGATGACAGCAACCCATGCGTTGGTTGTATACCTGGCCACTGTTTCAAATGGTATTTTTTCATCATTTGTGTCAATGGTACCTATATTAGCATCATCACGATTCATGTCCAAATCATCCTAAAAGGATCAAAAAATGTATTGTGTAACTCAACAATGTTACTGATAGATTTGGATATGAAGTGTGGAATGACCTTTGACCATTTTTGATTCCTCATGTCTTACCCATTGTTAGAAAAAAAGTTTGGTTCAAATAGGATGTTAGACACGAAAATGATTTAATATTATATGAATCCTATCAATTAAAATGGCCCAATTTGGGTGCAATCAATTCCCTTAATTTCTCAGAGATCAAATTATTTTTCAACAAAATAATGCTTCCGGATGGTGGGTGTCAAGGCTTGCTGAAATGACATGGAACGACCCTGCTGCTCATTCTTTATGGTAAGCCTAACACATAGGCTATTGCTACATCACCCTATGATCCACCAAATGGTCCTCAATTTCACACCATAAAAATATTTTGTCACACTACACCCAGCAGCAATACACCACACACACACACATTTATGATTATGACAACAATGAGGATTAACTGCAATTAAATAATCTACTGTACATACCTATTCATCTTTTCACCGTTCCACTCCATACAGCCCAACTACTGGAGTGTTTTACCTAGCCTGCTGATCCATACATGCCTCCACAACACCACAGGGACACACATTTCCTGCTCTTCTACTCAAACCAGTTCCTCCAGGTTAGGTTTCAACAACTACAACATGACATCCCTCTGTTCCGTTCTTTTCTTTCATACTTAGGTTGTTCATGCTGACAATGTCTTATGGCAATAGACAGTATGACAATGGCTACACACAGAGGTAGCATATGGCACTACCTGTCCATGTATTTGTCTGCCAAGTGATTTGAGATGTCTAGTACAAGATAGGTAATAATTACCAGAACAGAAAAGTTGATCAATTTCTCACCACCTTCTTATAATGCCTAATACACTGAACAAAAATATAAAAATGCAACATGTAAAGTGTTGGTCCCATGTATCATGAGCTGAAATAAAATCCCGGAAATGTTCCTTATGCACAAAAAGCTTTTTTCTCTAAAATGTTGTGCACACATTTGTTTACATCTGTTAGTAATTATTTCCCCTTTGCTAAGATAATCCATTAACCTGACAGGTGTGGCAAATCAAGAAGCTGATTAAACAGCATGATCATTACACAGGTGCCTTGTGCCGAGGCCAATAAAAGACCACTTTAAAATGTGCAGTTTTGTCACAACAATGCCACAGATGTCTCAAGTTTTGAAGGAGCGCACAATTGGGATGCTGACTGCAGTAATGCCCACCAGAACTGTTGTCAGATAATTTAATGTTCATTTCTCTACCATAAGCCACCTCCAACGTCGGTTTAGATAATTTGGCAGTACGTCCAACCAGCCTCACAACCGCAGACCACGTGTAACCACGCCAGCCCAGGACCTCCAGCTTCATCACCTGCGAGATTATCTAGAGGAGCTGAGGAGTATTTGTGTCTGTAATAAAGGAGTGGTGTAAAGTACTTAAGAAAATTATTTACTTTTCATACTTAAGTATATTTAAAAACAAATACTTGTAGACTTTTACTGACGTAGTATTTTAATTGGTGACATTCAATTTCTTTTAAGGAACCTTTAATTTTCCTCAAGTATGATATTTGGGTACTTTTTCCACCACCATTTTAAAGCCATTTTGTGGGGGAAAACTCATTCTGATTGGCTGGGCCTGGCTCCCCAGTGGGTGGGCCCATGCCCTCCAAGGCCCAGCCATGGCTTCACCCCTGTCCAGTCATGTGAAATCCATAGATTAGGGCCTAATTTACTTACAGTTCATATAAGTAAATCAGTCAATTGTAACTCAGTAAAATTGTTGTGTTTATATTTTTGCTGAGTATAATTATTTAGCTGTGGGTTTCATATCCCAGATCAGAACAAATGTACAAGTCTTTACAGGTAAAAGTTAGTTGGTAATTATGCCAATAAATCAGAAATAGCTAATTTTGTCAACAAGTACATATAACTATCAATCCACTTCGCTAAAACATTACATTCAGTAGGTATCCATTGGTCAACATATCATTTGATGGCAATACAGGTTGAGCATAATCGATAATCTGCATTTTTGGACACCGATTATGGTTGATTACATTGCAATCCACGAGAAGACTGCGTGTTACGTGAGTGCAGCAAGGAGCCAAGGTAAGTTGCTAGCTAGCATTAAACTTAATGTATAAAAAAAACTAACTACACATGGTTGACGCTATTACTCTTTTAACTAGCTTGTCCTGCGATGCATATAATCAATTTGGTGCCTGTTAATTTATCATCGAATCACAGCCTACTTCGACAAACGGGTGATGATTTAACAAAAGCGCATTCGCATCAGGGTATATGCAGGAGTTTGGGCCGCTTGGCTCGTTGCGAACTGTGTGAATACCATTTCCTCCTAACAAAGACTAATTCATTTGCCAGAATTTTACATAATTATGTAAAGGCAAGTGTAGGCAACAGCAGGCTCATAAGCATTAATCCAAACAGCTCTTCTCAATGCTTGAAGCACAGCGCTGTTTATGACTTCAAGCCTATTAACTCCCGAGATTAGGCTGGCAATACTATAGTGCCTATAAGAACATCCAATACTCAAAGGAATATGAAATACAAATGGTATAGAGAGAAATAGTCCTATAACAACTACAACCTAAAATTAACTTGGAATATTGAAGACTCATGTTAAAAGGAACCATCAGCTTTGATATGTTCTCATGTTCTGAGCAAGGAACGTTAGCTTTTGTTTTACATGGCAAATGTTGCACTTTTACTTCCTTCTCCAACACTGTGTTTTTGCATTATTTTAACCAAATTGAACAGGTTTCATTATTTGTGACTAAATTGATTTTATTCATGTATTAATTATACTGAGTTAAAATTAGCGTTCATTCAGTATTGTTGTAATTGTCATTATTACAAATAAATATAAAAATTGGCTTCTGCTTTTTGTGGTCCTCCAATAATCAGTATCGGAGTTGAAAAATCATAATCAGTCGACCTCTACTTGATCATGACACCTGTTAATCATTTATCTGCAAACTTGTAGCAATGTGGGTGATTCCACTGCTGTGTCTGTGCTGATATTCATGTATGAGTTCATTGGGGTTAGCTGCAGTTACAGTGTAACTAGCTGGACGTGCTTGGTCATCAGCTGACAAGTACAGTTAGGCCAGCTGTACTGTAACAAGGTGATCGCAAACTGACACCCAACCACCAAAGGAGTTGTTAGGTATTCTAGCAAAAGTGAGCTAGCTAGCGAAGTTGGGTGGGTAGTATTTGTGGAACCTTCCAACAGGAATCTGTTCCAAAAACGTTGTAAATAACAAGGTTGGTAACAAACAACGCATACAAAGTTATATAGCGGCAGAATAAGATACAGGGTAGGGAGTGGGCTATTTCATTGCGTTTTTCACTCATCACGTTTATTCCGATAAATGTCTGTCCTCACTCTGGTACCCTATGGACAAACATGAAGAGTAAACTACGTGGTGAGTTGATGCCTATTCGGCAGCTCGTCAGCTAGGTTCGTATGCGTTGCTACTTTGTATGCGTTGTTTGTTGGCAACCTTGTACTTACGTTTTTGGAACAGATTCCTGTTGGAACGTTCCACAAATTATACCCACCCAGCAAAGTTAGCAAAATAAAGTTGGTGACAGTTTTTCCAAGTAATTTTAATGCTCTAAACTTCGTCCCGACACACTAAAAGTATTAACGTCTTCCTGTAATTAAGTATGTTGTGCTAGCCCAACACAGCGTACTACTAGTAATTGTTAGATCCGCTAGCAGTGGAAGCCAGCTAGGCTTGCTAGTTCCTCTCACACAACACAGACAAGTCGCGTAACACTCTCCGACTGTGGATCATTTGATGGATGAACACATAATGACAATAGGTTGTCTTCTGGATGAAAGCTACTTACTGCTACGCTTCCCAAGTAGGAAAAAATCTCCTTCTTCAGGTTATCCGTATGTGATCTTTGCAATTTCTGAAATTCATTGATATGGACTGAGAGTCGATGGTGCGCATGTCCTGTCATATGATTCCACAAGTGGCGGAAGGCGATTTGCGCATGCGTTGGATCACACCTTAACAGCTAAATTTGTGTAGCCTACTGTTTACAGTGGTATCTGTAGCTACTGTTCTGATATTTGATTACAATGACAAGTGGATTATATACCAAACATATTTTATATTTATATGATTTTTATATTTCAGTCTCCCCCCCGGCTAAAAGCAGTATCATTTTTGGCTGATGAAGGCCGACCAAGCAGGAACGGGTTGGTGTTTGTCTCCAATAACAGTGTGATTGCCTCGTGTGGCTCCCCCCCTTGGTTGCTGCAGTAACGACCCCTCCTCCCTTGTCGAGGACACTGCCATCTTCATGTTTGTTTGACACTTGATTCCCCAGATTGTCTATTATGTCATAAAACAGTAGGTCAAAAGGGAAATAAAAGTATGCAAGCTTCAACAGAAAGTATGCACAAAACTATGATGCAACCATGTAAAAAACAAGAAAAATGTATTGAAATCAATGGTGGCCACTATTTGAGCTGAAGCGAGAGAAAAATAAACTGACTTTGGAATGAAATGTTGCCCATTCACATCTCATATGTAGCCTGATTACAATATTTTATCTTGATATGTTAATACATACTGTGTTCATTTTGGCATGTTAACCTGCCTACTATACCCGCTGTAGTATGTGTAGATCGCAAGCCCATAGTAATTCAATAAGGTGAACTGGCTAGCTACTGCTGTTAGGTAACTAGATAGCCACAAAGAATTGGTTGCATCTACCTTGCGTAACATTCGTCTTAGGTCATTTTGTCCTGTTTAACTAGCTTTCTAGCTAGATTATTTCAATTCACATATAGCTAGCTGATAATTATGAAGTAAAATGTTTGCTTTGTGTATATCTTATTTAGTCTCTTTTGTTGCCATTGTCCTAGCTGGAAGAAGGTTCAGTGAATGGGGAGGTGCAGCGTGAGGTAATACAGTAGCTAGGGAGAGTGATGTAATCTCAAATGTAATGTTTTATGCGTTCTCCACACTCTCGTCCTCACAAGAACGTACTCGGAGAATTAGAGTGTGGAGCACGGTATTATGCATATTGAGAAACACCCACTGTCTTGGTGCATAGTCTTTACCCACCAACATAAAGTTAGGATGTAATCCCATGACAGCTTTTGTCCAGCACCCATTACAATGTTTAAGGTGCCAAGCTCATCAAGTCAAATTGTATTTGTAACATGCTTCGTAAAACGGTACTATCTGGAGTATGTGACAATAAAACATATCTATTATTTGGGTGGACGTCCCAAGGGTCCCGGGTAGCACGAACACTGAAAACTAGGCAATTTTTTTTCACACAGCATGTCATGAAGTGCACGCGTGCTGGTGCTTCTCTCCTATCACTCACTCAGATCCCTGCTCTGCCTGCAGCGCTCTCTCAATAAAAAATCTAATCACATCAAATTTTATTTGTCGCATGTGCCGAATACAACAGGTGTTGATCTTACTGTGAAATGCTTACCTACGAGCCATTAACCAACAATGAGAGGAGCAGCAGCATGTGTGAAGAGTGTGAAGGAATGTGTGTATCAGTGTGTGTGTTGGAGTGTCAGTGTAGTATGTGTGAGTGTGGGGTCCAGTGGGTACATGATGCTCTTGATGGTGCAGCTGTAGATCTTTTTGAGGATCTGAGAACCCATGCCAAATATTTTCAGCCTCCTGAGGGGGAAGAGGCGTTGTCTTCAACGCTGTGTTGGTTTGTTTGGACCATGATAGTTCCTAATGATTTGGACACCAAGGAACTTAAAGCTCTCAACCTTCTCCACCAAAGTCCAGTCGATGTGAATGGGGTTTGCTCTGCCCTCTTCCTGTAGTCTACAATTAGCTCCTTTGTCTTTCTCATGGCCTACCACCATCATGTCGTCGGCAAACAATGATGGTGTTGGAGTCGTGCATAGCCACAGAGTCGTGGGTGAACAGGGAGTGGAGGAAGGAACTAAGCATGTACCTTGGCATTTTTGGGCACAGGGACTATGTAGGTATTACAGTCTGGGGCAGGGAGAGGTTGAAAATGTCAATGAAGACACTTGCTAGCTGGTCAGCTCATGCTCTGAGTCACGTCCTGGTAATGCATAATCCCGGTGGCTTTGTGATTGTACAGTGCATTTGGAAAGTATTCAGACCCCTTATTCTTTTTCCACATGTTGTTACGTTACAGCCTTATTCTAAAACAGATTTTTAGAATGTTTTGCAAATTTAGAAAAATAATTTAAAACAGAAATAACTTATTTACATAAGTATTCAGACCCTTTGCTATTAGACTCGAAAGTGAGCTAAGGTGCATCCTGTTTTCATGATCATCCTTGAGAAGTTTCTACAACTTGATTGGATTCAAACTGTGGTAAATTCAATTGATTGGACATGATTTGGAAAGGCCAAACTGAGAAAACGGGGGAGAAGGGCCTTGATCAGGGAGCAGACCAAGAACCTGATGGTCACTATGACAGAGCTCTAGAGTCCCTCTGTGGAGGAAAGACGCTCATCTCTGCAGCACTCCACCAATCAGGCCTTTATAGTAGAGTGGCCAGATGGTAAAAGGCACATGACAGACCGCTTGGAGTCTGCCAAAAGGCACCTAAAGAACTCTCAGACAATGAAAAACGAGACACAGTGTTATATTCCTCAAAGCGACCCTAAAAGGCGTTTAGCTTGTTTGGGAGTTTTGTGTTGCTGGGTGAAGCCTGATTCATCACTCCAGTGAATGCATTTCCACTGCTCCAGAGTCCAATGGTGTCGATCTTTACACCACTCCAGCCGATGCTTGGCATTGTGCATGGTGATCTTAGGCTTGTGTGCGGCTCCTCAGCCATGGAAACCCATTTCATGAAGTTCCAGACGAACAGTTATTGTGCTGCCATTGCTTCCAAAGGCAGTTTGGAACTCAGTAGTGTGTGTTGCAACCGAGGACAGACGATCTTTACGCTCTATGCGCTTTAGCACTCAGCGGTCCCGTTCTGTGACCTTGTGTGGCCTACCACTTCCCGGCTGAGCTGTTGTTGCTCCAAGAAGTTTCCACTTTACAATAACAGCACTTACAGTTGTCCGAGGCAGCTCTAGCATGATAGAAATTTGACGAAAGTACTTGTTGGAAAGGTGTTATCCTATGATGTATGGGCCATTCTACTGCCAATGTTTGTGTATGGAGACTGCATGCCTGTGCTTGATTTTATACACCTGTCAGCAACAGGTGTGGCTGAAATAGCCAAATCCACTAATTTGAAGGGTTGTCCACATACTTTTGTATATACAGTACATTCGGAAAGCATTCATTCAGACCCCTTGACTTTTTACACCTTTTGTTACGGCCTTCTTCTATATTGGATTAAAAAAACAGACCCTTTGCTATGAGACTTTAAAATTGAGCTAAGGTGCATCCTGTTTCCATTGATCATCCTTGAGATGTTTCTACAACTTGATTGGAGTCAAACTGTGGTAAATTCAATCGATTGGACATGATTTGGCACACACCTGTCTATATATGGTCCCACGGTTGACAGTGCATGTCAGACCAAAAACCAAGTCATGAGGTCGAAGGAATTGTCAGTAGAGCTCCAACAGGATTGTGTATAGGCACAGATCTGGGGAAGGGTACCAAAACATTTCTGCAGCACTGAAGGTCCCCAAGAACACAGTGGCCCCTATCATTCTTAAAATGGAAGATGTTTGGAACCACCAAGACTCTTCCTAGAGCTGGCCACCCGGACAAACTGAGCAATCGGGGGAGAAGGGCCTTGGTCAGGGAGGTGACCAAGAACCTGATGGTCACTCTGATAGAGCTCTATAGTTCCTCTGTGGAGATGGGAGAATCCTCCAGAAGTACACCCATCTTCAGGATAAGTCTCTGAATGTCCTTTAGTGGCCCAGCCAGAGCCTGGACTTGAACCCGATTGAACATCTCTGGAGAGTGACAGAACACCGAGCCAATCACAGCGCAACTAGAGAATATTACCAACGCCTACGCTCTGTATATTCCGCCGGCTGCCCCTCCACTGAGCTAGGCTGAAACATCTGCATTTTGGAGCTGCTTGACTCAAGAAAGAGACCATGTTTGTAAGCGACTTTATTAGCTAATTTTGAATGACGCGTCGCCACTAGACTGTATATGAAAATTCCTTAGCAGTCACATTTATGACTTATGGTAAAATACAGTGGCTCTAACTTTTTATATTCACTGACTGTACAAAACATTAGGAACAACTCCCCCCCCCCCCTTTGCCATCAGGATGGCCTCAATTTGTCAGGGCATGGACTCCATGTCGAAAGCATTCCACAGGGATGCTGGCCCATGTTGACTCCAATGCTTCCCACAAATGTGTCAAGTTGGCTGGATGTCTTTTGGGTGGCAGACCATTCTTGATGCACACAGGACAAAACCCAGCAGCGTTGCAGTTCTTGACACACTCAAATCGGTGCGTATGCCACCTACTACCACACCCTGTTCAAAGGCACAATCTTTGTCTTGCCCATTCTTCCTCTGAATGGCACACGTACACAATCCATGTCTAAATTGTCTTAAGGTTTAAAAATCCTTGTTTAACCTGTCTCCTCCCATTTAGCTATGCTGATTGAAGTGAATTTAATAGGTTACATCAATAAGGGATCATACTGTAGCTTTCACCTGGATTCTCCTGGTTAGTCTGTCATGGAAAGGCTAGGTGTTCCTAATGTTTTGTACACTCAGTGTATATTTAATCATAGGAAATGTATTCTTTTTTCATTAGATTGAAGTTGAGTTGGGTTATGAATATACTCGATCAAGATGATCTTACAGAGGATTTTGCCCTTATCCAATAGGGAGTGAATGTTATTTATAATAAGGATTACACAGAGAAAATCGGACCCCCTTAAAATAAAAATGGTTGGCCTCCCTTAAGCAAAATACATTTGACCTAAACCCTCCCTGAACGCTTGAAAAAAACAAGTGACCCTCCCATATACCCACAATAATACTTTAAACATAAAGTGGATAGCAGAGAACATGTCTACCGTTTACCCTCACTTATTGAAAAGACCAGAGCCTTAGTAGTACAGTTTCATAACCTCTTCTTCATCTTGAAAACATTACATGGCAAAGCAGGAATTTTGATAGTGCGTAGGGCTGCAGGCTAGAAGGTTGTGGGTTCGCAGACTACAGTGGACAAGAGTAGAGGTGGATAGATCTTTATAGTAAAAGCACTGCATGAATCTATCATTGTGTTTGCAGGCCAGAGAAAAAAATGGCCTTTTAAACATTTCATGCAACTCTACATCATTTTACATATTAGCAGAATATTTTTTAATACCACAAATATGACCAAAATGACAGGATAAGAATGGACAGAGAGATAGGTCTAGGTGTTCATCTTATCATATTTATTTACTGCCAAATCAGTGTGTCTTGTTTCGCAAATAATTTAACCTGAGACTTCATTAGGAATCTGAGCATGGTGCTTTCAAACAAAAGTTAGGCCTATCTTTCCACCACAGACAGAGTAGGCCTACTGACACAGAAAAATATAAACTTTACCTGCTGGCTACTATTCTTCCGTGGCTTAACCCAATGAGAGAAGGTCACCCTAAAAGCTGGCTGGGTTTAAACATCTTCTATTGTACAGAACGTGAAAGGCTTAATCAATTGATAGTGACAGAATTGGATTACTTTCCAAGCAAAGTCAATTTTTCCAGTCTCCTCGGCTAAAGAAGGTTGTAGCTCGGCCTCTGAATGTCAATGAAACAAAACAATGATATCCCCATATACTTTGGAGTCTTCCCCGGTCTTTTGTTTCTAGCATAAATCATCATCAAAGTGCTGCATAGATCACTTTATATAATCTGATCTGTTTAATGTTCTTCAAAATGTTAAACTAAAAAGGCCTGTGCTTTTCTTTAATAAAAAGTAGGCTTATGGCTTACCCTCTCATACCCCCTTCAATTCGAGTCTTGATTTGAACTTAACAGTTATATAGCCTAATAAGCAACACATTCTAAAACACTGATAAATATTTACATTTCATCCATTACAAATGACATGACCCTTCCCTGACTTGATTTAAAAAATACTTAACACTCCCCTGGACTGAAATTGAAAAAGCATGACCTTCCCCCATTTTCCTCCAGGTACCCATCATGTAAATTTCAATCTATCCCTTAGCCTTTACATATGTTTAAATCAATGGTTTTGACTCTAAAACGTAATATTTTAGGGAGAATTGGTCATGTATAGACCCATACAGTACAGTCGTGGCCAAAAGTTTTGAGAATGACAAAGTCTGCTGGCTCCGTTTGTATGATGGCAATTTGCATATACTCCAGAATGTTATGAAGAGTGATCAGATGAATTGCAATTAATTGCAAAGTCCCCCTTGGCCATGCAAATTAACTGAATCCCTGTAACGAATCTCTTTGTCGTCTGAGGAGGAGTAGGAAGATTCGGACCAATATGCAGCGTGGTAAGTGTCCATGTTAATTTATTAGACTGAACACACAAAACAAAATAACAAAGTGAAAGGAAGAAACGAAACACTTCTGTCAGGTGAATACACAAAACACAAAACTACCCACAAATCATAGTGGGAACACAGGCTACCTAAGTATGGTTCTCATTCAGAGACAACGATTGTGTAACGGCGTTCTTCGTTTGTTGAAAGAGAGTCGGACCGAAATGCAGCGTGGTGGTTACTCATGTCTTTAATGAAGAAGATAGCGATACATGAAATAACTTAAATAAATACAAAACAACAAACGGACCGTGAAAACTAATTACAGCCTATCTGGTGAACACTACACAGAGACAGGAACAATCACCCACGAAATACAAAGTGAAACCCAGGCTACCTAAATACGGTTCCCAATCAGAGACAACGAGAATCACCTGACTCTGATTGAGAACCGCCTCAGGCAGCCAAGCCTAAACAACACCCCTACTCAGCCGCAATCCCAATAACTACAAAACCCCAATACGAAATACAACAACATAAACCCATGTCACACCCTGGCCTGACCAACTAATTAACGAAAACACAAAATACTAAGACCAAGGCGTGACAGATTGACAGCTGCCTCTGATTGGGAACCATACCAGGCCAAAAGCAGAAATACAAAACCTAGAACAAAAACAGTGAATACCCACCTCAACTCACGCCCTGACCAAACTAAAACAGAGACATAAAAAAAGGAACTAAGGTCAGGACGTGACAATCCACAAAAAAACATTTCCACTGCATTTCAGCCTTTCCACAAAAGGACCACAGGTGTGAGTGTTGATGAGGACAAGGCTGGAGATCACTCTGTCATGCTTATTGTGTTGGAACAACAGACTGGATGCTTCAAAAGGAGGATGGTGCTTGGAATCATTGTTTTTCCTCTGTCAACCATGGTTACCTGCAAGGAAACACGTGCCGTCATCAATGCTTTGCACAAAGAGAGCTTCACAGGCAAGGATATTGCTGTCAATAAGATTTCACCTAAATCAACCATTTATCGGATCATCAAAAACTTCAAGGAGAGGGGTTCTATTGTTGTGAAGAAGGCTTCAGGGCACCCAAGCACCAGGACCGTCTCCTAAAGTTGATTCAGCTGCGGGATCGGGGCACCACCAGTACAGAGCTTGCTCAGGAATGGCAGCAGGCAGGTGTGAGTGCATCTGCATGCACAGTGAGGCGAAGCCTTTTGGAGGATGGCCTGGTGTCAAGAAGGACAGCAAAGAAGCCACTTCTCTCCAGGAAATACATCAGGGACAGACTGATATTCTGCAAAAGAAACAGGGATTGGACTGCTGAGGACTGGGGTAAAGTCATCTTCTCTGATGAATCCCCTTTCCGATTGTTTGGGGTATCCGGAAAAAAGCTTGTCGGGAGAAGACAATGTGAGTGCTACCATCAGTCCTGTGTCATGCCAACAGTAAAGCATCCTGAGACCATTCATGTGTGGAGTTGCTTCTCAGCCAAGGGAGTGGGTTCACTCACAATTTTGCCTAAGAACACAGCCATGAATAAAGAATGGTACCAACACATCCTCCGAGAGCAGCTTCTCCCAACCATCCAGGAACAGTTTGGTGACAAACAATGCCTTTTCCAGCATGATGGAGCACCTTGCCATAAGGCAAAAGTGATAACTAAGTGGCTCGGGGAACAAAACATTGACATTTTTGGTCCATTGCCAGGAATCTCCCCAGACCTTAATCCCAATGAGAACTTGTGGTCAATCCTCAAGAGGTGGGTGGACAAACAAAACCCCACAAATTCTGACAAACTCCAAGCATTGATTATGCAAGAATGGGCTGCCATCAGTCAGGATGTGGCCCAGAAGTTAATTGACAGCATGCCAGTGTGATTGCAGTGGTCTTGAAAAAGAAGGGTCAACACTGCAAATATTGACTCTTTGCGTCAACTTTAATGTAATTGTCAATAAAAGCCTTTGACATTCATGAAATGCTTGTAATTATACTTCAGTATTCCATAGTAACGTCTGACAAAAATATCTAGACACTGAAGCAGAAAACTTTGTGGAAATTAATATTTGTGTCATTCTCAAAACTTTTGGCCACGACTGTACATTGAATTAGTGTAATAACAAATATTTAATTTCAATAGGTTTATTTAGTCTCTCTTGCACAATCATAGACCTGGTTTATGTGAGTTGTTCTGTATAGTCACAAGGGTAGACCTAGTTTATCAGAGTATTGAGACATAACCACGGGTGTAAACCTGGTTTGTATCATCATTTGTGCTGATATATGCAGGTGTAGATCTAGTTTATATTAGTATTGTACACCTGGTTTATAGGACTACTGGAGTTGAGGTGCAGTGGTAGTCCTGGTTTACATCTTATGGGTATTCAGGCTTTGGCACATTTAGACCTGGATTAGATGACTTATTGGGTTCAAGCACTGGTGCAGACTTTGTAGGTAGATAAATTGGAGCTGAAGTACAGGTGTAGACCTGGGCTGTATCAATTTTGGGGCTGAAATGCAGAAGTACACCTATTTTTATGACAATTTGGGAGGACATATAGCAGTAGACCAGTTAACAAAAAAAACATCTATATTGGGTTAGATGTGCAGGTGTAAACAAGTTTAGACCTGGTTTTTATGAAGGCTTGAGCACTGGGGTGGACCTGTCTAATATGAGTATGCCCATGGATTTATCTGGTTTATATGAGTAATGGGGTGTAGGGATACACAACGTTCCTACAGGTAATGGGTACAGATTTACATTTTTTTTATTATCATTTTATTTCACCTATTTCACCGTATATTTGCCCATTCAAATAATTTCTGGCAACAAGTTTGTGGTAGGAAAAAGGTAAATGAGGATGGGGCACATGTGTTATAACACCGTACTCTGAGTGTATCTATGAAATGATTAGCATATACAGGTCAGAGCTCATGGGATTAAGATATGCAAATAACAGGGTTGAGGTGTACAGTGAATAGCTGGATACAGGGTTACTGTTGGTGACTTGAGGAATACAGGCCTATGGGAAGTGGGTAACAGGGCTGAGATAGGCAAGTAAGAGGCATGTGGTGTATTGGCAAAAGAACCGGGTGCAATAAGTAAGAAATAGGGCATTTAAGGGTAGGATATGGATGTATTGGTACTTGATTGTATCAATATAAAGGTATTGGCATGTGGGTGTTCGGGCTTTGGGGTAACAGCAATATGTATTACATGTTAGGGTTACAAATGGCAGAATATTTTCATAGTGGCATGTCTGGGATTATTATTATTATTTTTTTTACATATGGGTTAAATTGCTTGTTCCTGGGTACGTTGTAACAACACTAATTACAGAGATGGTTGTTAAAGAATGTTACATTACAAGTACAATGTAACTAAAAGGGTTATAACTAATGTTCTCCTGTCTCCTAATTTCCCCTGGTTTGTCAGAGTGAGCTCTCTGCAACTTTAGAAGTGTTGATACATTTTATGAGCACCACCAGCATGGTGAATGGGAAATTGCATTTAAAGGGAACTCCCTCTGATGGTGATTTGCTGAAAGTGCAATGCTACAGAAGGACTGTGATTGGTTAATGACCTATAATGTCAACGTACAGTATATATAGTTGAAGTCGGAAGTTTACATAAACTTAGGTTGGAGTCAGCCACGCCACATATTTCTTGTTAACAAACTATAGTTTTGGCAAGTCGGTTAGGACATTCACTCTGTGCATGACACATTTTTACAACAATTGTTTACAGACAGATTATTTCATTTATAACCCACTGTATCACAATTCCAGTGGGTCAGAAGTTTACATACACTAAGTTGACTATGCCTTTAAACAGCTTGGAAAACTCCAGGAAATGATGTCATAGCTTTCAAAGCTTCTGATTGGCTAATTGACATAATTTGCGTGAATTGGAGATGTTCCTGTATTTCAAGGCCTACCTTCAAACTCAGTGCCTCTTTGCTTGACATCATGGGAAAGTCAAAAGAAATCAGTCAAGACCTCAGAAAAAAATGGTGGACCTCCGCAAGTCTGGTTCATCCTTGGGAGCAATTTCCAAACGCCTGAAGGTACCACGTTCATCTGTACAAACAATAGTACGTAAGTATAAACACCATGGGACCACGCAGCCGTCATACTGCTCAGGAAGGAGACGCGTTCTGTCTCCTAGAGATGAACATATTTGGTGAGAAAAGTGCAAATCGATCCCAGAACAACAGCAAAGGACCTTGTGAAGATGCTGGAGGAAACAGGTACAAAAGTATCTATATCCACAGTAAAACAAGTCCTATATCGACATAACCTGAAACGCCTCTCAGCAAGGAAGAAGCCACTGCTCCAAAACCACCATAAAGAATACAGACTACGGTTTGCAACTGCACATGGGGACAAAGATCGTACTTTTTGGAGAAATGTCCTCTAGTCTGATGAAACAAAAATAGAACTGTTTGGCCATAATTACCATCATTATGTTTGGAGGAAAAAGGGGGAGGCTTGCAAGCTGAAGAACACCATTCCAACTGTGATGCACGGGGGTGGCAGCATCATGTTGTGGGGGTGCTTTGCTGCAGGAGGGACTGGTGCACTTCACAAAATAAATGAGGAATGAGGAAGAAAAGTGATGTGAATATATTGAAGCAACATCTCAAAACATCAGTCAGGTTAAAGCTTCCAAACGCAGCCAAGTTAAAGCTTGGTCGCAAATGGGTCTTCCAAATGGACAATGACCCCAAGCATACTTCCAAAGTTGAGGCAAAATGGCTTAAGGACAACAAAGTCAAGGTATTGGAGTGGCAATTACAAAGCCCTGATCTCAATCTTATTGAAAATGTGTGGTCAGAACTGAAAAAGCGTGTGCGAGCAAGGAGGCCTACAAACCTGACTCAGTTACACCAGCTCTGGCAGGAGGAATGGGCCAAAATTCACCCAACTTATTGTGGGAAGCTTGTGGAAGGCTACCCAAAATGTTTGAACCAAGTTAAACAATTGCAAGGCAATGCTACCAAATGGTAATTGAGTGTATGTAAACTTCTGTGTCTCACCCTGACCATTGTTTCTATGTTTTGGTTGGTCAGGGTCTGATCTGAGTGGGCATTCTATGTTGGATGTCTTGTTTGTCTATTTCTATGTCTGGCCTGATATGGTTCTCAATCGGAGGCAGGTGTTAGTCATTGTCTCTGATTGGGAACCATATTTAGGGAGCCTGGGTTTCACTGTGTGTTGGTGGGTGATTGTTCCTGTCTCTGTGTTTTGCACCAGATAGGGCTGTTTTCGGTTTTCGCACGTTTGTTATTTTGTTAGTTTAATCGTGTATAGTTTCTTTATTAAAATAAAATGAATAACAACCACGCTGCATTTTGGTCTGCTCCTCCTTCCCACAACGAAAGCCGTGACAGAATCACCCACCACAACAGGACCAAGCGGCGTGGTAACGGGCAACAGCAAAGGCTGCATCAGGAGCAGCGTAAAAAGGACTTTTGGACTTGGGAGGAAATCCTCTATGGGAGAGGACCCTGGGCTAAACCAGAGGAGTGTAGCCGCCCCAAGGAGCAACAAAAGGAGGAATGGACATGGGAGGAGGAATTATTCGGAGAAGGACTCTGGGATCAGCCTGGAGAATATCGCCGCCCCAAGGAAGAACTGGAGGCGGTGAGAGCTGAGAGGCGCTGGTATGAGGAGGCAGTGCGGCGACGCGGATGGAAGCCTGAGAGTCAGCCCCAAAAATTTCTTGGGGGGGCTCACAGGGAGTATGGCGACGCTAGGTAGGAGACCTACGCCAACTTCCTGTGGTTACCGGGGGGCTAGAGAGACCGGGCAGGCACCGTGTTATGCTGTGGTGTGCACGGTGTCTCCAGTGCGGGTGCATAGCCCGGTGCGTTCTATTCCAGCTCCGCGTATCGGCCAGGCTAGATTGAGCGTCGAGCCAAATGCCATGAAGCCGGCTCTACGCATCTGGTCCCCAGTGTGTCTCCTTGGGCCGGCTTACATGGCACCAGCCTTGCGCACGGAGTCTCCTGTCCGTTTAGCGCAGCCAGAGCTGCCAGTCTGCATGGAGCGGCCAGAGCTGTCAGTCTGCATGGAACAGCCAGAGCTGTCAGTCTGCATGGAACAGCCAGAGCTGTCAGTCTGCATGGAGCAGCCAGAGCTGCCAGTCTGCAAGGAGCTGCCAGTCTGCAAGGAGCTGCCAGTCTGCAAGGAGCTGCCAGTCTGCAAGGAGCTGCCAGTCTGCAAGGAGCTGTCAGTCTGCAAGGAGCTGTCAGTCTGCAAGGAGCTGCCAGTCTGCAAGGAGCTGCCAGAGCTGCCAGTCTGCATGAAGCAGCCAGAGCTGCCAGTCTGCATGAAGCAGCCAGAGCTGCCAGTCTGCATGAAGCCGCCAGAGCTGTCAGTCTGCAAGAAGCCGCCAGAGCCGCCAGTCAGCATGGAGCAGCCAGAGCCGCCAGTCAGCATGGAGCAGCCAGAGCCGCCAGTCAGCATGGAGCAGCCAGGGACGCCAGTCAGCATGGAGCAGCCAGAGCTGTCAGTCAGCATGGAGCACCCAGAGCCGTCAGTCTGCCAGGATCCGCCAGTCAGCCAGACTCTTCCAGATCCGCCAGTCAGCCAGACTCTTCCAGATCCGCCAGTCAACCAGACTCTTCCAGATCCGCCAGTCAGCCAGACTCTTCCAGATCCGCCAGTCAGCCAGACTCTTCCAGATCCGCCAGTCAGCCAGACTCTTCCAGATCCGCCAGTCAGCCAGACTCTTCCAGATCCGCCAGTCAGCCAGACTCTTCCAGATCCGCCAGTCAACCAGACTCTTCCAGATCTGCCAGTCAACCAGACTCTTCCAGATCCGCCAGTCAGCCAGACTCTTCCAGATCCGCCAGTCAGCCAGGATCTGCCAGAGCCTTCCTCCTCTCCTCTGCTCCCGGAGTCTCCCGCCTGTCCGGCGCTGCTCCCGGAGTCTCCCGCCTGTCCGGCGCTGCTCCCGGAGTCTCCCGCCTGTCCGGGGCTGCTGCCGGAGTCTCCCGCCTGTCCGGCGCTGCTGCCGGAGTCTCCCGCCTGTACGGCGCTGCTGCCAGAGTCTGAGGAGCCCCTCTGTCCCGAGCTGCCCCTCTGTCCCGAGCTGCCCCTCTGTCCCGAGCTGCCCCTCTGTCCCGAGCTGCCCCTCTGTCCCGAGCTGCCCCTCTGTCCCGTGTTATTTAGTAGGGTTGCTTTGGCTAGGAGGTCACGGAAGCGGACAAGGTGGAGGAAGACTACTGTGAAGTGGGGGCCACGTCCAGCACCAGAGCCGCCACCGCGGACAGATGCCCACCCAGACCCTCCCCGATAGGTTCAGGTTTTTATGGCCGGAGTCCGCACCTTGGGGGGGGGTGTACTGTCACACCCTGACCATAGTTTACTTTGTATGTTTCTATGTTTTGGTTGGTCAGGGTGTGATCTGAGTGGGCATTCTATGTTGGATGTCTTGTTTGTCTATTTCTATGTCTGGCCTGATATGGTTCTCAATCAGAGGCAGGTGTTAGTCATTGTCTCTGATTGGGAACCATATTTATGTAGCCTGGGTTTCACTGTGTGTTGGTGGGTGATTGTTCCTGTCTCTGTGTTTTGCACCAGATAGGGCTGTTTTCAGTTTTCGCACGTTTGTTATTTTGTTAGTTTAATCGTGTATAGTTTCTTTATTAAAATAAAATTAATAACAACCACGCTGCATTATGGTCCGCTCCTCCTTCCCACAACGAAAGCCGTGACATTCTGACCCACTGGGAATGTGATGAAAGAAATAAACGCTGAAATAAATCATTCTCTCTACTATTATTCTGACATTTCACATTCTTAAAATAAAGTGGTTATCCTAACTGACCTAAGACAGGGAAAAAACTGAGTTTAAATGTATTTGGCTAAGGTATACAGTGGGGAGAACAAGTATTTGATACACTGCAGATTTGGCAGGTTTTCCTACTTACAAAGCATGTAGAGGTCTTTAATTTTTTATTAAGTAATTAATTTGCATTTTATTGCATGACATAAGTATTTGATCACCTACCAACCACTAAGAATTCCGGCTCTCACAGACCTGTTAGTTTTTCTTTAAGAAGCCCTCCTGTTCTCCACTCATTACCTGTATTAACTGCACCTGTTTGAACTTGTTATAAAAGACACCTGTCCACACACTCAATCAAACAGACTCCAACCTCTCCACAATGGCCAAGACCAGAGAGCTGTGTAAGGACATCAGGGATAAAATTGTAGACCTGCACAAGGCTGGGATGGGCTACAGGACAATAGGCAAGCAGCTTGGTGAAAAGGCAACAACTGTTGGCGCAATTATTAGAAAATGGAAGAAGTTCAAGATGACAGTCAATCACCCTCAGTCTGGGGCTCCATGCAAGATCTCACCTCGTGGGGCATCAATGATCATGAGGGAGGTGAGGGATCAGCCCAGAACTACATGGCAGGACCTGGTCAATGACCTGAAGAGAGCTGGAACCACAGTCTCAAAGAAAACCATTAGTAACACACTACGCCGTCATGGATTAAAATCCTGCAGCGCACGCAAGGTCCCCCTGCTCAAGACAGCACATGTCCAGGCCCATCTGTAGTTTGCCAATGACCATCTGGATGATCCAGAGGAGGAATAGGAGAAGGTCATGTGGTCTGATGAGACAAAAATAGCTTTTTGGTCTAAATTCCACTCGCCGTGTTTGGAGGAAGAAGAAGGATGAGTACAACCCCAAGAACACCATCCCAACCGTGAAGCATGGAGGTGGAAACATCATTCTTTGGGGATGCTTTTCTGCAAAGTGGACAGGACGACTGCACCGTATTGAGGGGAGGATGGATGGGGCCATGTATCGTGAGATCTTGGCCAACAACCTCCTTCCCCCCGTAAGAGCATTGAAGATGGGTCATGACTGGGTCTTCCAGCATGACACCGACCAGATACACACAGTCAGGGCAACTAAGGATTGGCTCCATAAGAAGCATCTCAAGGTCCTGGAGTGGCCTAGCCAGTCTCCAGACCTGAACCCAATAGAAAATCTTTGGAGGGAGCTGAAAGTCCGTATTGCCCAGCGACAGCCCCGAAACCTGAAGGATCTGGAAAAGGTCGGTATGGAGGAGTGGGCCAAAATCCCTGCTGCAGTGTGTGCAAACCTGGTCAAGAACTACAAGAAACGTATGATCTCTGTACCAAATATTAAGTTCTGCTTCTCTGATGTATCAAATACTTATGTCATGCAATAAAATGCAAATGAATTACTTAAAATTCATACAATGTGATTTTCTGGATTTTTGTTTTAGATTCTGTATCTCACAGTTGAAGTGTACCTGTGATAAAACTTACAGACCTCTACATGCTTTGTAAGTAGGACAACCTGCAAAATCGGCAGTGTATCAAATACTTGTTCTCTCCACTGTATGTAAACTTCCGACTTCAAATGTATGTATAAAATTGATAATTTCTTTAAAAGTAACAGAGAGCCCTCTCTGTAAATGTGATGTGTTTGAAGAGTTTATTGTTAAAAAAAAAGCAAAATTAAAAAGGCTACTTGAGTTATTTCTCCAGAATATAGACATATTGTCTATTTTAGAGCACACTATAAGGACTATAATGACACCAAGATGTTGTCTGTTCCATGTACGGTTCACAGATCATAGTCTAACAGGAGTAAGGATGATATTTGGATGTTCATCATTGATGACTAATTCCAGACCTGTGTCTATAAATTCAGCTGTGTCACATTAACTAATTGACTAATTGATGGTGGTAGCATGTCCTGGAATAAAGTCACGTCCTGTTGTAGTTCCATATCCTGTCTCGTGTCCAAGTTTTATCTTTCCTATTGTCACGCTGGTATGAACAGATTCGGGAGACAGGCGCAGGAATACCTAATAGTTTTTTTTACTCAGGCCAAATTACGCCGTGCCGTGTAAAGGCACTGGGACGAAGACCAAACAAACACGTAACAAAACACAGGGTTGAAACCAAAACAAAAGAGTGAGGAGTACCTTGAATAAAAAACACCAGTGCACAGTGATTAATGCACGGGACGAGACCCGTAATCGTCTGCGCAATCCACAAGGGCACGAAAGCCCAAAACACACAGCACAGGAACTGACACGCACCAACGGACAAATATCACACTTATACAATTACTAATCAATGGGACT
Source organism: Oncorhynchus masou masou (assembly GCF_036934945.1). Lineage (NCBI taxonomy): Eukaryota > Metazoa > Chordata > Actinopteri > Salmoniformes > Salmonidae > Oncorhynchus > Oncorhynchus masou. The sequence continues at coordinate 19,757,655 of NC_088232.1, forward strand.
AGGGACCAGGTGTGCATAATGACACAGTTCCAGAGGGATCCGTGACACCTATAGCTGACGGCCCACTCTATGGACCCTCCAACAGGCGTTACATTTGTGGCAGCTGTGTTTGTTTTTCATTTTTAGAACTAAAAAGAACCTAAAATGTCCACTTTCGTCACGATTTAAAAAAACAAATGGGTGTGATACAAATGTAAAAAGCATGTTAAACACCCTTTCTCCCAATTACATTATCATGTGAGATTTGCCAGAACAATATTGTATGTGATATCAAAGGTATTTCTGGACTATGCCGGCATGGAATTGCCCTTTAATTTAGAGTGATGTATTTAAGAGGGAACTTGCATACTGTGATGATCACACATGGTGCACTAGCTCACTGTGGTTCAGTCTCTCACCTTTGAGTGTGTACATTGAACTTGCATACTGTGATGATCACACATGGTGCACTAGCTCACTGTGGTTCAGTCTCTCACCTTTGAGTGTGTACATTTCTCTCTCTCTCTTTCTCCCCCCGCCTCTATCTCTCTAACCCACTGCCCAGAAGAGGTCACACACACTGCTAACAGGAAGCATCTGCTCCGCTACGCTCTTGCGTTACATAAACAAAAAGAGGAAAATCATTTGTTCCAATCTCAGTTAGATTTTTCAGCGACAGCTCAATTAAGCACAATCAATGCAAACGCACAGGCTGAAACGCCAAAATGTTCTACACCGTCGTTTGGCGAAGATTTAAATGAACTGTAGCCTACATTACAAACACAAGACATCTATGGCCATGGATCTGTTTAGTCACTGATTTCCCAATACGTATGCAGTTCATAGGCATACGCAACTCGGAAAGATGTTGCATGTGTTTGATCAGAAGTAAGGATTGAGATGAGGAGTAGAAAAGATGTACATTGAATTGCGTCGTTTTTATCATAGAGTGAAACGCTGTAAATAGAGGGAAGAACTCAGTTGGGTTCCAGGCTAGATAGAGTAGGGGGAAAGCCATTGGGCACTAGCAGTGAAACGCTGCACACCCTGAATTTCACTATAGTTTCAAGTCTCGATCCAGGTTATAAAAGGAGGGGGGAATGAGAATGGCATTGTGCAGTGTGTGCGCTAGCAGCTGTGAAACCGACCACATGCTATACTACCCTACATTCCCGTGTCTGGATCTGGGTTTGAGGGGGGATTAAAGGGGTCGGCATCTGGATCTGTTTAAGCTAAAACACGCCTTCTTCTTCGTGCTAAACCCAATCAAGACGTAACGCTGTGTTATAGTTTTAGTTTCCAAACTCCTTACAGAGACAATAAGAAAAAGCCAGATGTGACTGTTGAGGAACTAAGAGTGACAGAGAGAGAGAGAGAGAGAGAGAAGTGGGACAAGGAGAGAAGAGAGGGTAGGAGAGGGTAGGTATAGAACTAAAACTTACATACCTGAAGTATAGCTGTGTGAAGGGGGGAGGAGTTTAAGAGAGGAGTGGAGGAGAGGACCGAGGAGGGGGGAGGGCAGGCTGACCACCCTGATCTGCCTCTTCCTGACAGCACTGCAGTTCACAGAGACAGGAAGTAGAGACACACAGAAAGAGGGGAGGGGGGACGGGAGAGAGAGAGAGACGGACAGACAGACAGACAGAGAGACAGAGAGAGAGAGAGAGAGAGAGAGAGAGAGAGAGAGAGAGAGAGAGACAGAGAGAGAGAGAGAGGAATACTTTTCCTGTCACCTAACTTCTTGCAAACTGTGCTGGACTGGAGTGTGAGAAATACAGTGTGAAATAGAAAAGATAGAAGAAGGATATTGGCGAAAGAGAGAAGGACTTCTCAGTCTACCAACATGGATTGTTCCAGTGGAGTTGTGTGTGACTGACGCAGGGATAGGTTTGGCGTCCAAACAAATAATGATGAAAACAGCTGTTCTCGCTAAGGAAACCGGAGCATTTGCTGGCTGGGTATGTACAATCTGCTGTAGAACTAGAAGGTCTGCAGGGTCTGTAGTAGAAACAATCTGTTCTTCAAGGGCAAACTAAATGGACAGGCGTTTAGTCTATGCAACTCGGGGCTCAAGGCCTCGCCCTCTTTTCTTTTCTGAATCTAAGAGAAGACACTAATTCAGCAACTGGTTTGGTTTTGTGCCTCGAGCTGAACAATCCTAACTTTGCGAAAGTTTTTTTGAAAAGCTTGCGTCAAAGATAGCCCCGCCCTTGGCCACATGATTGTTTTAAAGCAAACATATGATGTATGAATAGTATTTGATACATGCACAAATCTTTCTAGGGTATAATTAATTTAGGGCTGCCTGCCAAGAGGTTGGGGTGGGGGATCCAGATGAAAACGAGAAGAGGGCAGCTTCATGGGGGGAAATGTATTTGCTGAATCTGCTGAGAATGTGGGGAAATGTTCCTAACTGGAGAGGAGGATTGCAGACGGCATGCATGAGTCATGGTTGACATGTTTTTTTCATGATCTCTCCACTACCTTTGAGCCGACTGAAAACGTTGTTCTTGGACCTCTTTGCATTTGAACTGTTAGCCACAGATATCCCAAGTATTTCAGGCGTAGGTGCGTTATGTACTGCACATGTGACTAATATACAGTACATGCGGTGGTGTAAAGTACTTGAGGAAAAATACTTTAAAGTACTACTTAAGTAGTTTCTTTGGGTATCTGTACTTTACTTTTTGTATTTTTGACAACATTTCCTATAGAAATGAATGTACTTTTTTACTCCGTGCATTTTCCCTGACACCCAAAAGTACTCATTATATTTTGAATGCTTAGCAGGAAAGGAAAATGGTCCAATTTACACACTTATCAAGAGAACATCCCTGGTCATCCCTACTGCCTCTGATCTGGTGGTCTCACTAAACACACATGCTTCGTTTGTAAATGATGTCTGAGTGTAACAAAAAAAATAAAAAATTGTTGCCGTCTTGTTTGCTTTATATAAGGAACTTGAAAAATATTTCTGCTTTTACTTTTGGTACTTAAGTATATTTTAGCAATTACATTTACTTTCACTCAAGTATGACAATTACAGGTAGGTACTTTTTGCACCAATGAGTACATGATATACACAGCCATGGGTAATATAACCATACTTTACTCATGGCTAAGGGACATTAGCAAGGAAATCTAATCTCTCCCTCACTTCTCTCCATAGGGTGAATGCTGAGCCTCGCTCCACACCTAGACCCCCCCTCACCCCTAACTTATCCTCAGGGTCAACAGCACCGTTCCCTCCACCTAGACCCCCCTCTCCTCAGGACCACCCCTGATGACTCCCCCGACTCCCCCCTCTAAACCCTCCTCTCCCCCTGTCTCACCCCCACCCCCTGTCTCACCCGCTGACCCCACTCCCTCACCACCATTCCATTTAGACTCCTCCACCCCCCTCCCCCCTAAACCCCTCACTCCCTCCTCACCCTCCTCATCCACACCACCCCTTCTTTCAGCATCTGAACCACACCCTCCTCAAATTGACTTGACCATTGGCTCCACTGACACCACTGATGTCCCTCATGCCACTGTCCCAGAGGACTGTACCCCCCCACTCCCCAAACCCCTAGCAGAGGCATCCACTTCACTCCTCCCCACACCAATATCCCCTCAAGTCTCAGTACCCTCTACAATCCCTTTTCCTAATATCTTGGATGTCTCTCCTCCTCCTCTCCCCTTAGATATGTCCTCTTCAGTCCCGGAGCTCTCTTCTTCAGAGCCAACCGTACAAGCACTTTCCTCTCACCCAGTCCCAAATCCCTCCTCACTTCCTCTCTCCTCTGCCTGTGTACCTCCTATAGCAAAAACCCCTCTCCCCACTCCCCCCATTCATCCTCTCTCAAAACCCTCCTTATCTCCTTTCTCCTCTCCCCCTGTTCCCCCTGTCTCAAAGTTCTCTTCCCCCCCTCTTCCGAGACCCTCAGCAACTCGAAAACTCTCCGGTCCATCCCAGCCGAGACCCCCTGTTCCTCACCCTCACTCGATAGCGAAGCCATCCTCCCCTGCTCTCCCCAGACCCCCTCTTCCATCTACCAAGCCCTCGTCTCCCCCTCTCCCCACCCCGCTAGTCCCTCTTTCAGCTAAGCCCTCCTCAGCCCCAGCCCCAGCCCCAACCCCAGCCACAGACCCACCACCTAGCATCAGTATCCTGGAGAAGCTGATCAAAACATGTCCTGTGTGGTTGCAGTTAGCCATGGCCCAGGAGAAATCCTCACTTATACTGAAGAAAGAAACTCCTGGGGTAAGTGACAGACAAATTCTCTTTACGCAAACACACAGGCACATGTTGTTACTGTCTGAGGATAATGAGCCTCAAATTTGGATTCATTTATTACTCAAACACCCTTTCATTGACTTGCAAACATAGACGTCAAATGCATACACACACACAAACACATGAAGGGCCAGACATCGTTTTCTGACATAACAAATATCACTGTAGAGATATTTCCTAATGATATATTGATAGCGTGACTTTGTGCACCCAGATCTTTTTAGTGCGCAAAAGCCCGGACCAGAAGGCCATGGTTCTGTCAGTACGTGTGTCTAACCAGCAGGGGGAGCTTCAGGTCCAGGACATTCTGGTTAAAGAAGAGAAGTCATGTGAGTATCCTAACTAGAGATGGTCTATAATGTTGTAATGCACCTTATAACAACTTTGCCCTAACCCTAAGCCTTCACAGTTTCCCACTCAAGGGGGATGTCTGTTTGTGTCCTGTCCTCAAACCCTAGTGAACAGTCAGTGGTAAATAGATGTGGGGAATATCAGTGTTAAAGCCCTTGGTCCTGCTACCCCATCCATCCACACACACACACAGAACACATGATGCTAGCCCATCCATCGACACACACAGAACACATTATTACAGCTGCTCTATGTGACATGTGTGACTTCTGTGGTGGAGAGGGGAGGGTGAGGGTACTAATTTCCTGTCCCCTGCTCTTCTGGGCTGTATGTCGACAGTACAGGACTTCCTGACACTCTGAGCTCACCAGACCCCGGCCGCAGTGTAGGGAGGTGTGTGTGTGTGTGTGTTTGTGTGTGTGTGTGCAGCCTGGTATCATAGACTAGACAACGTAGTAAATATAAATCCAGGCCACCCTACTTTTTTTGCTCTACGTAACCTTCTGTCTTATATAACCATACCATACCAAACTTAACTAACCCTAACCCCTAACCCTAATCCATAATACATACCATACAAAACGCAACATACAGTATAATTGGAATGTCCCCGATTTACGTTTACTATGTTACGTCTACCCCTGAGTCCAGGTAGGTGTGTGTGTGCTTTTGTGTGTGTGTGAGAGAGAGATGTCCAGATATGTAAAGTATCCAGTATAACAATATCTGCATGTTCAAAATCTATATTTGTCAAGGAGTGCATGAAATGCACTTGGTATGCATGTCCTTGCAGCTACGTCCAGTAAATGACTTGGCCTCGGATTGGGAAGTGCTTGTAACAAAGCTGTTATCTTTTGCTCATCTCTGTCAACTTTCAAAGTTTTCTCCCCTCTATAAATAGTTATTGTCTGTGGCTTGGATGGGTTTAAGTTTCACTTTGCACATTGATAGTTACCATAGTATAGTTATGCACGATATGAGAGAGGGAGAGAGAGAGAGAGAGAGAGAGAGAAATAATGTGTGCAAGCCCCAATCTGTCCCTACTACATGATTAAGGGATCATTGTGATGTAGAGTGATCCTCTGTGGCTCAGTTGGAACGGCATGGCGCTTGCAATGCCAGGATAGGGTGTGTCGTTTGATCCCAAAGGACCACCCATCAATTAAACATGTATACAAGCATGACCGTCAGTTGCTTCAGAATTTATACAGTATCAATATCTAATATTAGTATTGACACAGTGTCAATATTGATACAGTTTTGCGTTATACCACCCTTTCCATCCTGTAACAGTGATCTACCTGGAAGGGTCTGTCCTGGTCTTTGACACCATCTTCAAACTCATCTCCTTCTACTGTGTCAGCCGGTAAGACAAGACTGATACTTCATATCCTACAGCCTGGCACTCAAAATATTAACTTGTTCTAAATGAATAATCATGAATTCTCTTCCAGGGATATTCTCCCCTTCACTCTGAGGTTGCCAGAGGTCATCGTCCAGGCAACCAAGTATGAAGATATAGAGACGATATCGACTTTAGGCTCAGGTACTTTGAATGTATCTTCCTTTGGTGTGTCTATGGGGTAGGGGCACATTATCTCACGGTAAGGCAAAAATAAAAGTGTAGGAGCCTTTTGGTGAAAAAGAGAGGAAGTGTGACAACCGTGTTGATGTGTGAGTGAGCGGATGTTCAGAAAGTGAAGTGTCCTGTACTGAATATATTAAGGCGAGCTTCCTCCTTTAATAGCTACACAACACAACCCTCCAGATTCAACAAAGATTCCGCATATTTTGAACATAAGAGTAACATGAACATAAGAGTAACATGAATGTCTAATGATGGAACTGTCCGTTTGGGGTTCAGCTCTCTAGTGATAGTGTGATGGGTAATTGTCAGTTTCTCCTGTCAGATTTCTGGGGCTCTCAGCTGAACAGTTCCTCTGAGGAGCCAGGACAAAAGGACACACCAGTAGAGCAGGGCCGGGGTCACAGCTCCTCCTGTGAGATCCATCTGTCTGCTGGGACCGGTAACGAGCGGCTGTGGTACGTTAACCCCGTCTTCATTGAGGAGTATTGCAGCAGCCTGGAGGCCTCCACCCCCGTCGCTGCTCCCATCCTCAGGAGCCAGAGCCTGAACACCCCAGGCCAAGGGCAGGGCCAAGTACCCCCCAAATTCAAACGCCCCCACCCCGACCCCCTAATGCCCCCGAGGGATTGTTACTGTCACAGGGGGCCAAGCATGGGAACAGAGGGACGTCTGATTCCCCCTCCCCACGCTCACCACCCACACCTCTTACAGTTACAACCAAGTTAGGGCAGAAAGGAGAAGGAAACTGCAGCAAAGGCAATGGGGAGGGAGAGAGAGCTGCTTCTCAGCTTTTCTCAGAGAGAGAGGTGTCAGTTACAGCCACTGACTCAGTAGCAGCTACTCAGCCTCTAGAGCATCTGTCACCACACGGAGCAACAGCTAGACATCAGCACCCAGCACCCCGACCACCCCCACACAGGATACCACTTGTGCCCCTACGGCGGATGCCCTCAGAGAAGCGTCCCCCACCCCCAGGACAGGAGCCGCCCCAGCCAGAAGGAGGCCCCCTGACCCTCACCACACCCTCAAAGAGGAAGATGAAGGAGGAGGGAAGTGTTGGCACAGTGCCTGTTTCTTCACTGGTGTGCATCGACGGCACCACCAACATGGTAGAGGAGAAGAAGGAGTTAAGAGTGGAGCCCTATGCTGGTGAGACAGAGACACTGCAGAGGCAAGGGACATCAGAGACTTCAAACAGCAGTGACGCTGTTAGCGTGGCTGCACCAGCCCCTCTGACGAAGAGGGCCGCACCGCCAGTCCCGCCTCCCAGAAAGAATAAGCCCTCCCAGGCCACGCCCACTACAACTCTCTCCACAGACGTGATAGGTGGAGGACTTCTTTCAATCAATGCGTCATCAGACACACCCCAGACCTCCAGCATCCCCTCGCCAGCCCGGAGGGCCATTTCCATCGCTGAGGGGGAGGTGAGGGAGAACAGGGGGGCAGATGTGTCCCTGTACGCCCCTGATGGTGGCACGGCCCTCCCTGCACTGGACCATGACTCTTACTCTACCAGCAGCACAGAGGAGGAGGCCGACACGGTGGCCAGTCAGGCTGGAGGGGCCATTGGGACCAACAATACCAAAGTATATATATTCATTTCATTGATTTATTTTCAACCTTTATTTCCCCAGGAAGTCCCATTTAACATTATTATGCAGCTCAGCTGTGTAACTAACATGATCCTAAACACAATCTTCACTTGCTGCTGTTGCTGTCTTACTGTATGAGAGTTTGCACGACCTTTTCCTGTAAAATAAAGTACTTATCATTGAAAAACCAACAAACCCCAGGTGTCAATGAAAAGGACCCCGACCATCATGCTGGACCGTGCCAAGCAACGCCTCTCCATGGTCAACTTCTCCAGTGTGTTCACCAACTTCATGAGCGCTGACCACAAGCTGCAGAAGAGGATGGTGGAACTGTCCCGGGACGGGAGCTCCTACTTCGGGAACCTGGTGAAGGATTACAGGTAGGGGACCAGTTCAACACAAGATTTTTTTTATAGAATCGCTTAGTTGCTGGGCTGATTAGGGCCGAACATATTTTCATCCAAAGCAGAATCTTGTTCATTTCAACTCTTATCTCTGTCCAGCCACGGAAAATGTCCCTTAAATTGGCACAAAATAAAGATCACTTCAGAAACCCTCGATCGACTAATTAGTGAATCTATCCCAGGGTGTACATTCTGGAGACCATGGGGAAGCACAGCTCCAGCACTGAGCTGCTGCAGGAGATCAGGCAGATGATAACCCAGCTGAAGAGTTACCTCATCCAGAGCACTGAGCTGCAGAACCTCCTGGAGCCCAACGTCTACACAGAGGACAAACTAGGTACCTGCTTACTTACATAATTCCCCTCGAATATACTCAACATTCATCTGTCAATACCCAGCGTTAAAGACTCCACTCCATTCCTCCATTACTCCATTCCTCCATTCCTTACACAGTCAAAGTTCCACTTTTGTTCCTTACTTTAATTGTCCTGTTGGCCACTGGATATGGTGGGTATGTTCATTTGAAGATTTTTGGCAGAAATGTTCCCATTATGTTCCCATTATTCCCTGTCAGACAGGAGGCAGTTGTCATTACCAGTCTTCTCTTTGTGCGTGGTAAATTAGACTTTGTAGTGGCACCTATCAAATTACAACAGGGACAGAAGACATCGTTGTTAGTGAGGGTTGTCACCGTTGACATTTGATGGCTTAACTGGGTTGCCAGTATACAAGAAGTCCCCTTTGAGATACAACTTATTTTGCCTCCAGCATGAAATGCTGAATGTCAGGTTTTCTTACACAGTGTACATACAGAATACAATATATATTAAAGGGAGGATAATATTCATACTGAATTAGTAACCATTTGGATAGATCCCCCCCCCCCATAAAGAACTACAGTATAACTGCAGGCAAAATGACAATAGTTCCAAAAACACTTTAATTAATCGGCTTCCGTATTTGCGTAGAGGGTATAATAACCATTTGAGTTTCCTCCTTTACTCTTTGCACTGCACAGAAGACTAACTGTGGCCTCAACATGCTTTCCAACCCGTGTTTAGAGGTGATTATGGAGGCTGCTCTGTGTAAGGCTGTGCTGAAGCCTCTGCGGGAGGCTGTCTACTCCGGCCTGAAGGACATCCACTCCAGGGGGCTCTCTGAAGAGGCTGAAGGAGAACCAGAGTGTGGTCCTGGGCACCACCACCACAGATCTGGGGGTCACCACCAGCGTTCCAGAGATCCCTGTCATGGAGAAGGTAGACAGGGCTGCATCTGAAACGGCACATGATTCTCTGTTTTGTGCATTGCTTGGACCCTTTGATCACTTTCTATGGCTCCTGACTATTTGTCTTGTGTGGTTTTGTCTGATGTGGATTTCCCCTCTGGGATTAATAAAGTACCTATCTATACTGGGTGTCATAAGTATTCACCCCCCTTTGATTTCTTGACATTTTATTGTGCTACAAAGTGGGATTCAAATTGATTTAATTGTGATCTATACAAAATACTCTGTAAAGTCAAAGTGGAAGATGAATTATGAATATAAACTAAAACACAAATATACCTTGATTAGATACGTATTCACGCCTGAGTCAATACATGTTAGAATCGCCTTTGGCAGTGATTACAGCCGTGAGTCTTCTTGGGTAAGTCCCTAAGAGCTTTGCACACCTGGATTGTGCAATATTTGCCCATTATTCTTAAACAAAAAAATTCAAGCTCTGTCAAGGTGTTGGGGATCATGGCTAAAATTGGAATAGTTCTCTTAATTTCAGTATATGTGACAAGTATAGTGGAGAGAATCATTGTACCATCTAAACCGCTGTGAAATATATTTTCTATAACCAAAATATTGTATTTTCAGATGTTTGAACCTGGTGCACAACAAACCGCGCAAAAAACTAAACTTAAGAAAGGGAAGCATAAAAATAGAGCACATAGAACAGATCTGCCACTTCTTAGACTTGCTTTCAATCAGAATGACATATCTGTTACACACATTTCCATGTCAATTTGGTCAGGTTGCTCAAAAAGTTCCATATTGCAGCTAAAAATCTATTTCAATCCCACTTTGGGGGTGAATACTCTATCTATCTATCTATCTATCTATCTATCTATCTATCTATCTATCTATCTATCTATCTATCTATCTATCTATCTATCTATCTATCTATCTATCTATCTATCTATCTATCTATCTATCTATCTATCTATCTATCTATCTATCTATCTATCTATCTATCTATCTATCTATATTAGATCAATCTGAAGCTGATGACCCTCCACCTTGAGTACTCCCCTCAGAAGAAGATTGATCTGCTCCTCAAGACCTGCAAGATCATCTATGAGTCCATGTCTATAGGCTGCCCAGGTGAGGCACTCTCTTTGTTGCCGGGTAGATTTCGGTGGTTCAATTGTAATGATCTTTGTCATGTTTGCTAGTGTAACAGTAGTCTCACAATGTCATCCTTCCGAGTCTTGCTTATTTCCTTGACTACCTCCAAACGAACGTTAGGAAGCATGGAAATCAAGGCTCGTATAAGAGTGCAGATTGAAGTTGATGATGAGAGATCATTACTGCCTGACGACACCAGCGTTTACAAATAGCTGACTGTCACGTGAACTGATTGGGATGGCGGTTGACTTGCCAACAGGAAAGGCCTTTGGTGTAGATGACTTCCTGCCAGTGCTGATGTACGTCCTGGCAAGGAGCAACATGGCCTTCCTGCTACTGGACGTAGAGTACATGATGGAGCTGATGGACCCTGCACTGCAGCTAGGAGAAGGTAGGGAGAAAACGAAATGCCATACACACGCACTCATAGGTGCAGACAAGATCACATACACACACAGACCACACGCAAGCACACATGCGGACACACTCATACCAACTGCTGTACCCAAACACACAGATAGTACCACTGTTAATGGTGACTATATTTTGCGTGTGTGTCACCAGGCTCCTACTACCTGACGACCACGTATGGGGCCTTGGAGCACATAAAGAACTATGACAAGCAGGCGGTGACACAGCAGCTCAGTCTGGAGATCCAGGACTCTATCCACCGCTGGGAGAAGAGACGCACCCTGAACAAGGCTCGGGTGTCACGCTCATCTGTACAGGTCAGTTTGGACCACCACATGAATACAATACAATATGTCACCGCAGTATTGGGATATTGGATAGTTATGACTATATGATTATTCTTTGAAATTGTAATGGTCACTACGAAAACAATCTTTCCTATGATATCTGATGTCCTCCTGCTTTTTGCTCGGGTCCCATTCCAGGACTTCATCAATGTGTCGTTCCTGGAGGCGGGGTCTAACACTAAGACCCTGGGGGTTCTCCCCACCACCACGGCCCAGGACCTGTGTGCCCAGTGTGCTGAGAAGTTCGAGGTGCTGGAGCCAGAGTTCTACAGGTACAATCTCCTGCCGTTGTGCCCTTGAGCAAGGCATTTAACCCCTAAAAACGTCTCCATCCAGGCATGCTGCTCTGCGGCTGACACTGTGCCTGTCAATAGTGTATGTGTATGCTTTTGGGATGGTTGATGTAGGCGAAAGACACATTTACCTTTCTCACAAAATGGACAATAAAGTATCGATTCTATTTTATTCTATTCTATTCCACAGCCTGAGTGTACTAGTTGAGGGCCACTACCAGCTCCTGGCCCCGGGGGAGTCCCCCCTCACCATCAAGTCTAGTTTTCACCACAGTGAGCCCCGCAAGGAGTACCATTTTGTCTACCGGCCTGGAAGGACAGAGTCGGAAGGGCAGGAGGCAGAGAGTGAGGAGCCAGCGCCCACAGCGCCCACAGCGGAGACAGAGCCTGACGAGGAGGAGAGTCTGATCGAGATATGATATTAAGGTGTGTGTGTGTGTTGCGTGCATGCATGGCCTCGACGAAGCTCAAATTATTGAGGAGCTGCTCAAGGGAATGCAATGGCATCCTCCTCAACCATAACAGACATTTGAAACGAGACATGGATTTTTTTCTTTAGTGGAGCAAAATGGACTCAAGTCCAAGATGAACATGATAGTTCTGCCAAACCATACAATCTTCAATAAAAATACAATCTTCAGGTTTGAGAACATGTGGAGACTTTGTGAAAGAAGAGAACCATCACCACACCTAGGACCTCAGGTCTAAATTTCACTCAAGTTTACTTTGGCTTCTGTATGACTTCTACGCTGACTCATCTTGCTCAGTGAGTCCCTGCAAGGTTGACCAAGCTGCAGCGATAAAGGGATATTGTCCTCCTCTAGTTTGAAAGGGTACAATGGCATGGATAATTAAAAGATAAAGGATCAGGACAAGGAGACTCGGCTTGCATCCCAAATGGCACCCTATTCCCTATTCCCTAGTAGTGCACTACTTTTGACCGGGGGACCATTAAGGGCACTATGTAGGGAATATGTATGTAGGGATGTAGGGAATAGGGTCTAATTTGGGCCGACCATGTATCCTGTCCGGTCGGTGTTCATTTTCATATTTAACAGACTTTACGCTTCTTCAACAGTTCCGACAGACAATGAGCTGTTCAATGGTTTAGCTAATTGAATTTTGCATGACAATATCCTTGCCAATATTATCTGAGTGGGTTTATATGCTCAAGAAAGACTGCTACTCTCTGTATATCCATATTTGCTCTGCTAGATTTGTATACTCTTGCAGCTGTGCTGTGGATAGGTTTCATCAATGTCCTGAATGAACCTTTGATGTCTCATTCTAGAAGGTATCTGTTACAATACCATCCATTAAGGTCAAACGCAATTCCCTTAAGTCTACCAGGCACTCATGGTTTACATTGGTTAATGGTGCTAAGCCATATTATACTGTAATTAATTAAACTGTCACCATGACTTTATATAGTGTGTCTTTTTGATTGTTTCTCACATTTGATGTGAATTGTGTCGTTTTTCGTATGCGAACTGTTTCATGTGGACGTATCAGGAGATGAAATGCTGGATATACATTTTTTGATCCTTTCAGAAATTCCAATGTGGTATCAATAGAATTGATCCACACACTGAATAACAAAATCCCTAATTTACCCGTGTAGAATTCTGTGGAAAATGATGTCATATTGGCTTGCTTTCCTAAAAAATCAGAATGAAGTGAAGTATTGTCTTACAAAAGGAGACAGGACAAGGATATATCAGGTTGTTTGTGTTGGTGTGTGCATGTGTGATGTCTTTCTGTCTGTGACGTTTTGGGGGTACAAAGAAATGAGGGGGTGTGTTGTCTGTATGTCAGATGGAGAGCGGGAGAGATAAAGAGGGGGAGAGATGGAGAGAGGGAGAGATGGAGAGAGGGAGAGAGGATGAGATGGAGAGAGGGAGAGATGAGGAGAGGGAGATATGGAGAGAGGGAGAGATGGAGAGATGAGGAGAGAGGGAGATGGAGAGTACGCTCGATGACGTCTAAGAGGTTATCAGTTTGCACACGTAACAGAGTCCTTAATTGAAACAATAACAATGCCCACCCCGCCTCTGTTTTGCTAACAAGCTGAGGGATGGGACTGGAGAAATGTAACCACTCTCAGATTCATAGGCAGAGCTATGCATTTGTTTAAATTTTTTTTGATTTCACCTTTATTTAACCAGGTAGACAAGTTGAGAACAAGTTCTCATTTACAATTGCGACCTGGCCAAGATAAAGCAAAGCAGTCCGGCACATACAACAGCACAGAGTTACGCATGGAGTAAAACAAACATACAGTCAATAATACAATAGAAAAATAAGTCTATATACAATGTGAACAAATGAGGTGAGATAAGGGAGGTAAAGGGAAAAAAAGGCCATGGTGGCGAAGTAAATACAATATAGCAAGTAAAACACTGGAATGGTAGATTTGCAGTGGAAGAATGTGCAAAGTAGAGACAGAAATAATGGGGTGCAAAGGAGCAAAATAAATAAATACAGTAGGAGAGGTAGTTGATTGAAATAAATTATAGATGGGCTATGTACAGGTGTAGTAATCTGTGAGCTGCTCTGACAGCTGGTGCTTAAAGCTAGTGAGGGAGATAAGTGTTTCCAGTTTCAGAGATTTTTATAGTTTGTTCCAGTCATTGGCAGCAAAGAACTGGAAGGAGAGGCGGCCAAAGGAAGAATTGGTTTTGGGGGTGACCATAGAGATATACCTGCTGGAGCGCGTGCTACAGGTGGGTGCTGCTATGGTGACCAGCGAGCTGAGATAAGGGGGGACTTTACCTAGCAGGGTCTTGTAGATGACCTGGAGCCAGTGGGTTTGGCGACGAGTATGAAGCGACGGCCAGCCAACGAGAGCGTACAGGTTGCAGTGGTGTATAGTATATGGGGCTTTGGTGACAAAACGGATGGCACTGTGATAGACTGCATCCAATTTATTGAGTAGTGTATTGGAGGCTATTTTGGAAATGACATGGCCGAAGTCGAGGATCAGTAGGATGGTCAGTTTTACAAGGGTATGCTTGGCAGCATGAGTGAAGGATGCTTTGTTGTGAAATAGGAAGCCAATTCTAAATTTAACTTTTGATTGGAGATGTTTGATGTGAGTCTGGAAGGAGAGTTTACAGTCTAACCAGACACCTATGTATTTGTAGTTGTCCACATATTCTAAGTCAGAACCGTCCAGAGTAGTGATGTTGGACGGGCGGGCAGTTGCAGGCAGCGATTGGTTGAAGAGCATGCATTTAATTTTACTTGTATTTAAGAGCAATTGAAGGCCACAGAAGGAGATTTGTATGGCATTGAAGCTCATCTGGCGGGTTGTTAACACAGTGTCCAAAGAAGGGCCAGAAGTATACAGAATGGTCTCATCTGCGTAGAGGTGGATCAGAGACTCACCAGCAGCAAGAGCGACATCATTGATGTATACAGAGAAGCGAGTCGGTCCAAGAATTGAACCCTGTGGCACCCCCATAGAGACTGCCAGAGGTTTGGACAACAGGTCCTCCGATTTGACACACTGAACTCTATCAGAGAAGTAGTTGGTGAACCAGGCCAGGCAATCATTTGAGAAACCAAGGCTTCAGAGTCGAAAGCCCTGGCCAGGTCAATGAATACAGCTGCACAGTATTGTTTCTTATCGATGGCGGTTAAGATATCGTTTAGGACCTTGAGCGTGGCTGAGGTGCACCCATGACCAGCTCTGAAACCAGATTGCATAGCGGAGAAGGTATGGTGGGATTCGAAATGGTCTGTAATCTGCAAGGACTGACCATCCATGATGTTCCAGGTATAGTTGTAACCATGTCTTGAGGCTACACAGTGTTTGTTTACATTTACAGTGTTTATAACCAATGGAGTAAAACAAGCTTCTACTTAGGGTTCTGATGGGGTTTGACAATCGATCTAAGCTCATGAAGCATTTATACGTTATATTCTTCAAGAATCAACAGTATAATATCATGGATTCAAATTCCAAAAATGGATGTAGCAACTATGGATTTTAGCTTTAAGAACTTACCGAAAGCTCACTCCACATCCAGCTTGAAATATCACCAATGGAACTATCAAATTAAAACTATTTTTTATAGCTTAATTGGTTGGTACGAGCAGAGGCAGGGACAGTGGAGGAAGCTGTGCTGTTAGCAGCTCACTGACGTCATTTCCATTGGTTGAATCCCTATTTGCATAAAGTGTACAAGGCGATGATGCAATATGTTAGTTCTTTGTTTGGACCCTCTTTGCAATGCAACACAGAGGTTTGGAGATGACATGGTTTCAGAGTCATTGAACTGGTATTATGCAATGCCACGAAGTGTCTTTATGTCGTTCTCCATTTGGAAATGTATACTTGCATTTGATTGGATGAAGCCAACAACAGTAAGGAGACAGCACCGAGAAGCTGACAGCGAAATGATCACGGGCGATAAAAAGGGGAAGAAAAAGAGAGGCCAGGGAGAGAGAGGTTGAGGTTAAGGCTATGTGAGCGTCATAAGAGTGCGTTGAAACGAGGTGAGTCAAACGCACCTCAGTTACTTATCCTTCTTCTTTCCCTTTTTCCTCTTCTGTCTTTTTCGGGACTACATTTTTTCGTGCCAGGCCCTTAGTTACTTCTGTAGCAATGACACTATCTTAGCCCTGCTCTGCTCGAAACGATGACACTGTGAGGACGTTTTAGAATAGCGTGACCCCAGGATGTCTTTGTAAGGTGGCCTCTCATTTACTACTTACCCCTCATCAAGTTGCCTCTTTCGGCCTCACCTCGGTCTCCCTACATCTCGCAGTCTTTCACACTCCACATCTCTTTCTGTCATGATCTCCCCCTTGCTCGCCCACACTTTTTCAGTTCTGCCCACACATTTTCTATAGGTTTGAGGACAGGGATTTGTGATGGCGACTCCAATACCTTGACTTTGTTGTCCTTAAGCCATTTTTCCACAACTTTGTAAGTATGCTTGGGGTCATTGTCCATTTGGAAGACCCATTTGCGACCATGCTTTAACTTCCTGAATGATGTCTTGATATGTTGCTTCTATATATCCACATAATTTTCCATCCTCATGATGCCGTCTATTTTGTGATGTGCACCAGTCCCTCCTGCAGCAAAGCACCCCCACAACATGATGCTGCCACTCCCATGCTTCACAGTTGGTATGGTGTTCTTCGGCTTGCAAGCCTCCCCCTTTTTCCTCCAAACATAACGATGGTCATTATGGCCAAACAGTTCTATTTTTGTTTCATCAGACCAGAGGACATTTCTCCAAAAAGTACGATCTTTGTCCCCATGTGCAGTTGCAAACCGTAGTCTGGCTTATTTATGGCGGTTTTGGAGCAGTGACTTCTTCCTTGCTGAGCGGCTCTCAGGTTATAGGACTCGTTTTATGTGGATATAGATATTTTGTACCTGTGTCCTCCAGCATCTTCACAAGGTCCTTTCCTGTTCTGGGATTGATTTGCACTTTTCGCACCAAAGTACGTTCTTCTCTAAGAGAGAGAACACGTCTCCTTCCTGAGTGGTATGATGGCTGCGTGGTCCCATGGTGTTTATACTTGTGCACTATTGTTTGTACAGATGAACGTGGTACCTTCAGGCGTTTAGAAATTGCTCCCAATTTTTTTCTGAGGTCTTGGCTGATTTCTTTTGATTTTCCCATGATGTCAAGCAAATAGGCACTGGGTTTGAAATTAGGCCTTGAAATACATCCACAGGTACACCTCCATTTGAAACAAATTATGTTAATTCGCCTATCAGCAGCTTCTAAAGCCATGACATCATTTTCTGGAATTTTCCAAGCTGTTTAAAGGCACAGTCAACTTAGTGTATGTAAACCTCTGACCCACAGGAATTGTGATACAGTGAATTATAAGTAAAACAATCTGTCTGTAAACAATTGTTGGGAAAATTACTTGTGCCATGCACGAAGTATATGTCCTAACCGTCTTGCCAAAACTATAGTTTGTTAACAAGAAATTTGTGGAGTGGTTGAAAAACGAGTTTTAATGACTCCAACCTAAGTGTATGTAAACTTCTGACTTCAACTGTAAGTTATAATTTAAAAAAAAACAATATACTTCAAATACGAGATGTATTTTTTGAGTATATCTTATGTATACTGTAAATATAATATCATTACACTTCAACACACTTTTTAAAAGTTAAAAGTGTACTTTATGTTAATAGTTTTTTCAGTCTTTTAGAATACTATACTTGTCTAGTTAAATAAAGGTGAATTAAATAAAATAATAAAATACTATATGTTCACTATCATTAAACTTAAACACACTCATTAAAACTGGTCTTCAACTTCAATCGCTTTATTTGTAATTTAGTACTCATTCAAAATACACTTGGATGTGGAAAAAGCAATGTTTTTGAAATGAAACTCTGCTTTGCGGTGATCATGTAAACTACAAGTGTACAGTGTCTTGCAAAAGTATTTATTCCCCTCGTATTTCTTCACATTTTATTGTGTTACAAAGTGGGAATAAATTGATTTGTCATTCGTTGTCAAGAATGAACACAAAATACTCTGTAATGTCAAAGGGCAGAGCCCCACCTGTTTTCAGCCCCACATTTTTAGCAAAAAGATTTCAAAAAACATTTATCAAAATATTTTGGGGGGAGCATGCCCGTTTTGCTTGTTATTTTGGCATTAATACGTGTCACATATCAGTTTGCAAACAATGTAAAAAATATATATATTGTTGAGTTAATAAAGCCGCATATTAGCATGGTCTTTTTTTTGTTTCTTGCCCCTGTATATTCAGTAAATCTCTGAGACTTGAACCATCTGCCTCAAGATTCTGCATCTGGGTTTCATCCTGAGTCATGATAGGAATGTTACCATGAGGCCATTGGTGATTGTAAAACAGTTACAGAGTTCAATGGCTGTGATGGGAGAAAACCGAGGATGGATCAACAACATTATAGTGACTCCACAGTAATGATTTAAAAGACAGAGTGAAAGTAATAATACAAATATACACAATCAACATTTGCCAAAATATAGATATTGTATGCAAAAAAACTTTTGGCCTAAATGCAAAAGCCTTATGTTTGGGGCAAGTCCAAGACAACACATTACTGAGTAACTACCTCCTTATTTTAAATGGGGTGGAGTTAACCTTAAGCACAGGCAAAATCCTTGAGGAAACCTGTTTCAGTCTGCTTTACAACAGACGCCGGGAGAGGAATTCACCTTATAGCAGGACATTTTAACATACAAACACAAGACCAAATCTACACTGGAGTTGCTCACCAAGAAGACAGCGAATGTGGCCAAGTTACAGTTTTGACTTAAATCTGCTTGAAAATCAAAGGCAAGATTTGAACATTTCTGTGTAGTCATGAGCACCAACATCTTGACAGAGCTTGAAGAATTATGAAAAATAGAATGGATAAATATTGCACAATCCAGGTGTGTGAAGCTCTTAGATACTTACCCAAGAAGACTCACCGCCGTAATCGTTGACAACAGTGTTCCTAGCATGTATTGACCCAGGGAGCAATGACTATATTTTAGTTATTTATCTTCTAATAATCTTTTTTTTTAAATACAAATCTTCCACTTTGACATTATTTTGTGTAGTTTGTTGACTAAAAATGTACAATTAGATCAATTTTAATCTCACTTCGTAACAAAATAATGAACAAATCCAAGAGGTATGAATACTAAAGTATACTTTCAAAAAACTATATTTAACTTCAATGTCCACAAAATATATTTTAAGTATACTTCCATGCATGTGCACAAACATGTGCATATTCCCCAGCATCCTTTTCTGCACTATTCAAATGTTTTGATGTTAATTTTCAAACGGAATAATGTTGCACTTTTAATTACACATACATTACCGTAATGTGAACAACTAAAGTGTTAAATGCAAATTGTGCATAGTTCTTAAAAGAGTTACTTGTAAATTGCTGCTCCAGCCACAACTGCTTTGTAAAGAACATGTTAACATTGTCTGAGAAGATGTCTTGGTCAATCAAGGTAACCTTTACATGGCTAATTAAAATAACTAATGTGGTTCATTAGTAAAAGTATACTTGAAAAACATAAATAAGTACACTTTTTTTGTAAAGAAAATACAGGAATTCAAATTCAAATACAATTTTAGTATATTTCTAATTTATAAGAACCATACATCAAATGTACTTTGTGTATTCAAAGTCTATTTGTTTTGCTTTTTATCCAATATACTAAGAATATACTTAGATACAAAAAAAGAGTCAAATTTTAGATAGTTTTAAATGTACAGTATTTAATATACTTAAATGCTAATAAAATACAAATAAAATTGACATTAAATGCATTAAATGTATTTAAAATTGTTCCAATTTTGATCATTTATATTATACTTAATATATGTTAATTAAGTATGATTTAAGCAAATGGAAAAAAGTTCCCCGCTTGTGTTTCTCTATCTCTCTCCCTCAGTGTTTTTTATTTTCCCATCTCTCCTACTTCCCCTCTTTGTCTTTCTTTCCACCTCTCCTTCCTTCCGCTCTGTCTGTCCATAATGAGCGTCAGGTAAGGAGGTATAAGGGGCCTGTACTTCTGACAAACAGCTCCTTCCATGCTGGCCATTATTTTTAAATGACTACCTAATGAAGTTCCACCTGGGTAACGAGACCAGGTGTATGAAAATGCATTTTGATCGTCTCACAAAGAGGAGCACGTCCAGTACTCTGGCCATCAATCAGACCGGTTCTGCTTCTATGACTAAGGTGTTCATTGATGTTGAAATATAGGTATGGGTATAAGTGTAGGTGTTGAAACGGTACATTATGCATGAGGCTTATTTTGGGGACATATTTATTTATTTGATTGGCCAATAGATAGCTAAAGAAACCATTTACAAAGTGAAGTGTAAACGGTACGTCATAGCTGTCACGTAGAGAAGACCGCATTTTTGTGTGTGCATGTTTTCTGTTGAGTGTGTGTCTATGTGTTTGTTTGCTGAGAGTGATTTGTCGTATTTGACATGTGTCTAAAGGGACTCTTCAATTTTAACGAGACCAATGCATTGCTTCTCCCTGCTTCCCCGTATTCCAAGGTGTGCGTAGGCAGTAGACAGAATTAATGCTACAAACACCACTCTTGTGTATTCTGTATTCTGTGTACCGTTTGAGTCAAGCCCTTAGCCCCTATGTCGTCCACCTGATATTCCACCACGGGGAATGAGGACTTCCGGGGTTATGGACTCAACATGTGTGCTGCTATTAGATTAAAACACTTTTTAGATTTCCCAAGACATCATTATGTTCTGTGAGGTGCAAGCCAGGCTTCCTCTCTCTCGCTCTCTCCCTCTCTCTCGCTCTCTCTCTCTCTTTCTCTCGTTCTCTGATTCCTCCTGTTTCTATATTAAGAATTGTACCAAACAGGACATCCATCCAGCGGTGTTGTTTATGATGTTTCAGGTCTGTTTTATAAGGAGACAATGAGATGTGGCCTTTTTATCTCATACCATCTACCACCCCTACCCTCCCTACATCATCCCTACCCCTCTGTCAGAAGCAGGAGTATATAAGCAGGCAAACTCTGACTCCCTTTATTGTGGGCTGTACATACTCCTGGGTACACACACTCACACTTGAGAGTACTTAACCTCTCCACCATACACACACACACACACACACACGCACACAGTAAGAGCAGTTCACCTGTGGTACATTACCTGAGTCTGAGCTGGAGCCCAGGGGACAGGAGACTCAGGTCACCACTGGAGGAGCTTCCAAACATTCTTCACCACGCTGTATGACAGAAGAGCTAAGCAGCCTGAAGTTAGAAAAAAAGCTGAAGACTTAGGTTCCCGACCACAACGTACTGGCGACAAGGCGCTGCTCATCAACAAAAGTAAGTGCAACGTTTCGGAAAATCTTGGGACATTTGCTTGACTTGAATGAATTCACGAAACATGTCAATGTCAGAATTTGTAAAGCTCAGCAACTTATGATATATATTTTCTCACAGTAAGGTGAGTTCTAGACCTTTCTGAGAAAAATGATTATGTTCGGGTATGTCAATTTAGGCGGAAATCTACATTTTGCCCTATCATTCAAGTTAATGTTAGTTTTTTGTATGTATATATTTATAGTATTCTATGATGAATTTAATCTGCTCTCTGGTGTCTTTTGGATTGTTTATGTTTTAAGACGGAAGGAAAGCAACAAAGAAAAGTCACAGAAAAACAACAGCAGAAGAAATAGAGTAGGCCGAGTAGAACAACTGGCAGAAATTTAGCACTTATTTCTTTGCATAGAACATCAAATCAAATTGAATTGTATTGGTCACGTACACATGCTCAGCAGATGTTATTGCAAGTGTAGCGAGATGCTTGTGCTTCTAGTTCCGACAGTGTGGCAATATCTAACAAGTAATCTAACAAGTAATCTAACAATTCCACAACAACTACCCCACAAATCTATGTAAAGGGATGGAATAAGAATTTGTACATATAAATATATGGATGGGCAATGACCGACCGGCATAGACGAAATGCAATAGATGGTATAAAACATAGTACACCTGAGATGAGTAGGTAACTCATGTATTTATTCACAGTTCATGTGGATTTCTGAATTGAGTGCTGGCTCCTTATGCTGCACCAGTACGTTAATGAGGGTTCTCTAGAATTCTGCGAGAATTCCATTGTTTTATAAATCAGTGAGAATATCTCGTGTACTGATAGTGTGTGTGTTATATATTTTTTCCTTGATTGCTAGACAGTTGACATTTGAGAAGGTACTGAGTATATAGCTAGTAAAGTAGGAGCTTAAAGTGTGTGAGCTTATTTTTTTCACCGAATATAAATGTGAAAGAGTTATTTCAAAGAGTGAGTGACTATGAATGTACTGTTTGGTAAACTTATAAAACACTATGTGCTATTCTGATTGGTGGTTTGTGTTGCCGGTTAGGCCAGTCGTGTGGGTTTAAGGATGGCTGGTGTGGCTCCTCCCCCTGCCTCACGCACTGCCCTCCTGCTGTTCACCCTTATGGCCATGACCCTGGTGACCTCCAGCTACCCTCAGCCACGCCTCCGACCCATACACAGGTATGACCTGACATACTGGGTATAATGACGAGGCGCTTGTGTCTCCTATCCTCTGTCCTCTCCATGTCTCCTTTTCCAAATGTCAGAGGGAAGCGTGGAGAGGATTTGAGGACAGAACTCGTTTCATTCTGACATTTTGAAAAGGAGGCGAGGTGAGGACCGTGGAAACAGGACCAATTTTGACATTCGCCTGGGCAGCTTTTTCCCCCTTCTCCTCAGATGTGTGCCTTCCTTTCATCTGAATCTACCCTTTTACTGTTGTATTTTGAGACTGAGACACAATGTACGGAGATCAATCTTTCTATGGTAGTGAGCACTCTTATTCTTATATGGTAGTTTTATCCAGTGTTTGTATTGTTCCTAATGAGATCTATTGTTCTATCATCCTGCTCTACTCTTTGCTTCCAGAGGCTCCTCTCCAAGTGATCCAGGAGACTCCAACAAGAGGGAGGAGTGGGAGGTGCTCTACCCTTCCATCTCACTCCGTGATTGGAGCATGCAGATGATGTCAGCCCCATACTTTGGTGAGGCCAAGAGCAGAGCAGAGCTCCTGGGGGAGCAGTGGCTCCCAGTGGTGGGCCAGTGGCAGATGGACGAGGATATGGCCAAGGGCTGGCTGGGCGACTGGGCTCCGCAGGGCTCCAACAATGAGGAGAAGAGGAACATCGTGGTGGCGGATGATGCAGCGTTCAGAGAGAAGAGTAAGCTGCTCACAGCTATGGAGAGACAGAAGTGGCTTAACTCCTACATGCAGAAACTGTTGGTCGTCAATTCCCAGTAATAAGATGACTGCTAAGCCTACGTATAAATGACGGAACCTGATAACAAAAAAAACAAAAAAAATGTTAATAACGTGCCCTGATTAAAAAAAAAAAGAATAACGTACTAATTACAATTTGAAAACAATTACTCAGAATTTAAAAGTCGATAAAGATTTTTATCAGACCTTTTGTGTGACGTTTGATGAAGACTGAACTCTGAATATAGAGCATAATTTGACACGGGATTTACATGCCTATGTTTATATGATTGTTTTGATCCAGGTGAATTATTGATTGACGTAGTAAATACATTGAGATACTTCCACTAAGATGGCGCTGTTGGGAGGTGCTGTTGTACAGCTGAGGGTCTACCATGGGACTCTTTATACATTGTTCATATTAATGAGTGTGAAATAAAGCAAATAAGTGATCATGTCTTGTATTCATATGGTTGTTGTTCCTCTATGTTCAAGTGTTCTAGTTTATTTTTGTCAAACAGTCATTTTCTAGTTTTTTAGCTTACGCCACAAACTGATGCCCTCTGGTGGAAGGTATCATGTACAGCAGAGTTAGGGTAAATTGAAAAACAATTGTAATTTCTGTTTACTTCTTGAATGGATTCAATCTGAGGTGGGTTGCAGGGTGTTTCATTTGAAGGTACTTTCCGATTGAGCCGACATCTGCAGCGTGTATCGTGAACGGGATCTCCACTCATGCGGGGATATATTGCCTTTAAAAAGCGCATTGCCCGACAGCGCTCGACAAAGTGCCTCAAATTGAATCTCGGCCTGAATTTAAATGGATTTCACCCCAAACCTGATAAACAGCATAGTGATGGCATCATTCACACCGGCGGAGAGAAAGAGACAGACTTCAAAGGAGAGGTAGTCAAATCTGCGGGGTGATAAAGGAAGGTGGTGGTGTGTATGTGTACATGTGTACATGTGTGTGTGTGTGTGTGTCTTAGGGGGCACAGACCCTTAGCCAAGACCTTAGACTGCAGATGATGATCAATTCCCCCAACACCCTGAGTTATGATGTGTTTAAAATTGAATATTTGAATAAACTTATGGCTGAGAAAATAAATGGGGCCACAGCTAAATACACCAGCCTGACCCCATTACTTACGGCGAGTGGGCCATTAATTTGATGATGTGACAGACCTGTGATTTATTAGTTAATCTTTTCTCTCTTTTGTCTCTCTGTCTCTCTCTCTCTCTCTCTCTCTCTCTGTCTGTCTGTCTTTCTCTCTCTCCATCGCTCTGTCTCTCTCTCCCTGTCTATCTGTCTGTCTGTGTCTTTCTATCTGTCTCTCTCTCTCTTTCTCTATATATATCTGTCCCTTGGCCGGGCTTTGTCTCTCTCTCTTCTTTCTATCTGTGCTATACTTTATGGCTGACTCTCTCTCATCCTCTCTCTCAGCTGGCCTCTTTCTCTTTCTATTTCTCTCACTCCCCCCGCTTTCTCTCAGCTGGTCTCTCTCTTTCTTCCTCTCTCACACTCTTTCTCTAACGCTCTCTCTCTCTCACCCCATAATGTTTATAATCATGTCGTACATGTGCTCCTGACAATAGAGGCAGACTTGTGGCTTAGGTAAGCTATAATGAGAAGAGAGATATCATTCAACGATGATGAGCCATGTATGTCAATGTGTGTACATGTGTATGTGGGTTTGTTTGAACACTATATATTCAAAAGTATGTGGACAACCTTTCAAATTTGTGGATTCGGCTATTTCAGCCACATCCGTTGCTGACAGGTGTAGAAAATTGAGCGCACCGCCATGCAATCTCCATAAACAAACATTGGCAGTAGAATGGCCTAACTGAAGAGCTCAGTTACTTCAACGTGGCACTGTCATAGCATGCCACCTTTCCAACAAGTCAGTTCGTCAATTTCTGCCCTGCTAGAGCTTCTCAGATCAACTGTAAGTGCTGTTATTGTGAGTGGAAAAGTCTAGGAGCAACAACAGCTCAGCCACGAAGTAGTAGGCCTATGGCCAAGCAGCCACACACAAGCCTAAGATCACAATGTGCAATGCCAAGCATTGGCTGGAGTGGTGTAAAGCTCGCCGCCATTGGACTCTGGAGCAGTGGAAACGCATTCTCTGGAGTGATGAATCACACTTCACCATCTAGCAGTCCGACGGTCTAATCTGGATTTGGCATATGCCAGGAGGACACTACCTGCCCCAATGCATAGTGCCAACTGTAAAGTTTGGTGGAGGAGGAAAAATGGTCTTCTGGTCATGTAGTGTATATGTGTCTGAGTGTGTGCATGTGTGTAAGTTTGTGTGTGCAGGGCTTTTACTTTAAAACATTACACTTGGACCTCCTGTATTGCCTCCTCATTGTCCAGGGGGAAGTGGCCACAGTATCAGAATCAGCAAGTGACCCAGAGACCCGGCCTGTGCTCTGCTGTGATATGATGGATGAACAGACACAGGCTCACAGAGACTATTATTTATCACCGGATCCAGCGGCGCTACCTGGCAGACCCACCCAATCAGCAGACGCTAAATTGCTTTCTGCATCCCACTGATTCTCCTCAACTGATGCTGCTTCTCTATCGTTTCTTCTATGTCCTCTCTTGTTGCAGTCATCTGTTCTCTCTCTACTGTATAGCGAGCGCTGGTTGTCCATTTCATACTCCTGGGCCCCAGCAGCCAAAGAGTAATTTACTGTACTAAGTATGAGTTGAGAATCTTATTGGGCATGGTACTGTATAACCTGGGTCCTATAGCCTACACATATGATGTAGTGAAACGTATGGGAGCCAGTGGGTAAATGCATGTGTCTATACTATAGAAGTTAATACCACAGGCAGGGGCAGAGTGAGATTAGTGGTCCCCATAAAATTCAAATTTAGAGCTAGTCAGTCATGCATACTGGTAATATTGCGTGTTGCTATGTTGTCATCCATCACAGATAGCAGATGCACAGTTATACCCGGGCCAAGCCACTGGATATATTCTGTTTTCCTTGATCAGAATGACAAGTAAACACTGCGTGTACTATATCTCTTGGCTAAACACATATTTGGTATTGTGAGCGTTGTTTGTGAGCTAGGCCTCTCATGTTTTATGCAACAGATTATGCATGTTTCCTGCAGAAGAGAGAGAGCATATGAATATTATAGGAGATTGGTAGTTTCATGGTAGTCTTTTAGGTATGGTTTATATGATGTGTGTATTACACACAAACAAAACACGCAGCATGTACGCCAACACACACACACCCACCCACACAAGGTACACACAAGTATACCGCTAAATAGGCACACAGACTCAGACACATTGAGAAACTATAGGCCCTGTGAACCTTCTTTATTCTTCCATCGACAGATATTGCTGAGCTAAGTGAAGCAGACAGGTCTGTAAATCACCTGTTATTACAGCCTCTGAGTCACAAGGAGTTAATATAGTCAGGGCCCATATTCACAAAGTATCTCAGAGTGGGAGATCTGAACGAGGATCAGGTTCCGCCTCTTATTAATTATGGTTTATAAGGCAAAACCTTCTTCTAGATCAGCACTCCTCCTCTGAGACGCTTGACACATACAGGCTCTGGTGTCTGACACTAACGTCTTGTGACTCTTAAGGCTGTGCTAATATTGACACTGTGCATATGGTCTGGTCTCATACTTCAAAATCCTCACAGTACCAGGGACATCCCCTTCTGAGAGGCTTACACCTCCATCTCTCCACCCCTTTCCATCCTCCCACACACACACATACACACTGCCCATCTCCCCAACCATTTTCCTCCCACTCTCACCTTCCCTCCATCTCTCTCTTGCTTCCTCCTCCAACCCCACATACCTTCCCTCTGCCTCTTTGTTTCCCCTCTATCCATTCTTGCTCTGCAATTCCCTCGCAGAGGATAGGAATCCTCAAATGAATGCCACTTCACTGACAGTGGCTATATATATATAGATAGATATCTGTAAAATGACAACGAAAATTACAGCGGTACACCATCACGTAAAAACATTGCCTTGGAAATACAAAAACTCCAAAGAGTCCAAAAAGACAGCGTTTACAGCAGACCTGGTTTCAAATACTACTTGAATTTAAAAATACACTTTTAGGTTTTGCTCTCGTCTGCCTGGAGGGCCAGGCGGGTGTGGTTTTCACTCTTGCTACTATTCCATTCGTTCCATTGTGTCAGGCAAGCTCAATCAAGTCCAGATAAAGTAGTTGACATGGTTTCAAATAGTATTTGAACCCAGGTATGGTTAACAGGTAGACTATGAGCTCATATCTGCTGAGCTGGGTTGGGTTTTTGTCTCTGAGGTCAACTCTATGTGTCCGTCTGTCTGTTAGTCCACCATAGAGAAGTATAGAAACACACATCATAGAATAGAAAAACACATCAGTCTTCATCAGAATGATCTCATCAGTTCATCTGGGAGGCTGGCTGGCAAGGCGCTGGGCCGTTTTCCTGAGCTGGAGTGGTCTCAGTGAAACGTGTCGTTTCTTTCTGCCACTCCATAGGACCGGAACAGTCTTGGTTGAGGTCATACTGAGCTCTGAGAAGTCTAGTCCAGTCTAGCTGAGCTCTGAGAAGTCTAGTCCAGTCTAGCTGAGCTCTGAGAAGTCTAGTCCAGTCTAGCTGAGCTCTGAGAAGTCTAGTCCAGTCTAGCTGAGCTCTGAGAAGTCTAGTCCAGTCTAGCTGAGCTCAGGGTCAGACACTTACCGCCCTTTTCACACTACTGAGCCAAGCTAAGCCAAGCTGTACTGCGATGGTAGTTGCTGAACCCGTGCTGGTAAGCACAATGTAAAAGGTAAATATCAGAGCCGTCACAACATGGATCCGGTCGACATTATAGTGTGAAAAGGATCTAACTATCCATGGGCGAGGGTCATGTGTCTATGACCTCGGTCGGTGATGGTTCGTCAGAGAGGCTAGTGGTGGCATTGGGCAGGGTCTGGTTGTGCCCGTGGCTATGACCCACAGAGTTCCCTTGATGCAGCTCCAGGGCTATACCTGCCATGCTAGGGTCCTGTGGAGGGAACTCCTTTACCTGCCTCTTATACTCCAAGAACGTACAGGCTTTTGTGGCTATAGCCACCACATTCTTCCCTATAAAGATGGTAGACACCCTACTATCCTGGAACAGCACCATGTTAACCCCGCGGATCAAGATCGTGACTATGTTTATAGTAACTAGACTAAGAACAGGGTACAGCATCATCTTCTGGGGCGAAACGTGCTCCCCCTGGACACTGATCTCAGAGAGGGAGACGCAGGGCAGGGTTAGGAGCAGGATGTAGCAGTAGAAGAACATCAGTCCCTCGGCCCAGATGGGCAGGCCGGTCCGTTGGGGCTCCCACAGGTTGGCCTGGATGTCCAGAACATCCAGCAGGTCCAGGGCCACCCAGAACAGCTTCCCCCGCATGTCCTCCTTTTTCCTGAAGGTCCTCACGTATTCCATGCTGTCCAGAGCCACCAGGACCAAGTATAACCCCGGGACGCACACGGAGAGGAGTAAGGTTAGAGCCTTCCGAGCCACCGTCTCCAGGCTTTTCCTGTCCGCCTTGTAGTTCTATAAGATATAAGATATACTTTGTCACACATTGAAATGTCTATTTTTCAAATATCTCTGTGAGTATCCCCCCCTGACAAGACACACATACACCAGGGTTAGCCACAGTGCAGCGTCTCTGGAGCAGCTTAGGGGTTAAATATCCTGCTCAAGGGAGCAATGGAAGGAGATGGTACTGTATATGGGATACTGATGCCAGCATCCCTCTGGTTACCGGCCCGCTCCCCACCATATTTTCCATAGTGGGTGCTAGGATTCAAACCGGCAACCCTCTGGTTTCTGGCCTACCGGTCTAACGTCTAGGTTACCTACCTGGAAGACGAAGTAGAGCTTGATCTCCAGGACGAAGATGTAGAGGAACCAGAGTATCATGGCGTAGCCGCGTTTGGTGGTCTTCACCTCAGCCCCGACCCACACTGCCACGTAGCGCAGCACGATGAGGAAACAGATGTCTCCCACCAGCACGATGATGCACACTCCGATCTACAAATACATACAATACTTTATTTACGCAACGTGCATTTAAAATTGTAACACAGTTGTTACAGTTAAACAATACATTAAAGGAAATAAAATTGAGATACAAGGAAAGAGATGTCAAACCACAAAGGATGTCAAAACAGTAAAATCACTAGGTAAAAAACAATGTTTTTTAAAAGTGTAATTCAAAGCCACAGTCTGCGATTGGTGCATCCACTGTTGGACTTATTAGTGAGCATTCCCCTGCTCAGACACTGCATGCATCATCCCAACCTAGTCAAACACAAATTTTACTGAAACCCGAGCCATGGGATGTTAATTTACGTTAGGTTACAATACACTGGCCTACCAATGTAATAGCAGTCTCACAATATAATACGAATTGTAGGGCGTATAGTATCCTACGTCTTGAACGTTTAGTATGATATATTATGTTTGACTACTTAAGTATGATATATTACTTTTGACTGCTTTAGTATGATATGCTACGTTCAACTGCTTTAGAATGATATGCTATGTTCGACTGCACAAGTATGATATGCCATGTTCGACTACTTTGTATGATATGCTACGTTCGACTGTCACACTCTGATCCATTTGTCTTTGTGCTTGTCTCTACTCCCTACATGTGTTGCTCATCTTCCTCGTCATCCCCTGTGCATTTATACCTGTTTTCTCTGTTTGTCTGTTGCCAGCTCTTCTTGTTTTTCAAGTCAACCAGCGTGTTTTTCCGTGCTCTTGCTTTCTCTGTTTTTCTAGTCCTCCCGGTTCTGACCTTTGCCTGCCCTGACACTGAGCCTGCCTGCCTGACCATTCAGCCTGCCTTGACCTCAAGCCTGCCTGCCACTTTGTACCTCCTGGACTCTGACCTGGTTTATGATATTTTGCCTGTCCACGACCTGTCTCTTGTCTGGCCCTTGTTTATAATACATTTTAGAGACTCGAACCATCTGCCTCCCATGTCTGCATCTGGGCCTCGACCCTGTATCGTTATCGACTGTTTAGTATGATATGCTACATTCAACTGCTTTAGTATGACATATTACGTTTGACTCTTTTAGTATGATATATTATGTTTGACTGCTTAGTATGATTTATTACGATTGACTACTTTAGTATGATGCCATGTTAGGTTATGGGTTAAAGTTAGGGTTAATGTTAGAGTTAGGGGAAGCGTTAGCTAACATGCTAAGTAGTTGCAAAGTAGCTAAAAAGTAGTAAGTAATTGCAAAGTTGCTAATGTTGTCTGTGATGAGATTCAAACATGCAACCTTTGCGTTGCTAGACTTTTGCATTATACATCTACCCAACCACCCCGATCAACCACCCTCCTTTCGTTTTTGCCTTAAGTAACCTACTGTCATACCAAACGTAACCTATGATCTTAATTTGAGTGTTCAGGATTTACATAAGCAAATGTAATGCAACCCAACGTAAAGTAACATATCATACTAAATGGAGTGGCACGGATTTAGTAAATATAACATGTTTTGCTCTGAGACCAGGCTGATCAACCAAACATGTTATATTTACTAAATCTGTGCCACTCCATTTAGTATGATATGTTACTTTACGTGCTACGTCATCGACTGACAGATTGCTATAACATATGATGTGTTTAGCTTATAAGTAAAATACTGGACCTATCCAGGTGTTGCAAGATCTGGCAAGCGTCAGCAAAGCCTGGGAAGAGGAACGCGCCCAGTAGTTGTGTTCCCCTGCTCAGGCGAGGTGACGCAACGACCAATGGGCTAATTCCTGCCAGTTCACACTGGGTTCATAGCCGAAAGAAGTGTCCCAGCTGTTCCAAAAAATCATGCAGCAATTCTGCTCAAAGAACAACAGAATGGTTGGAGGGAAAGAGGTGTTGTGCTAATTATTGCCATCTATATGGGAGGTGTGAATTGTAGACAATTATCACACGCTCATGTGCTCAGATAGAAGCCATTAGCTGTAGCTATTAGCACAAAGTTGATACATGTGCACCAAGATATATACTTATGTGGGTGAACTTATTTGATTTACATTATTTCAAATGATTTAATATTACTAATAAAGTCTGCTCCACTTGAAGTAGAAATTGAAAATAAACTTTATTACACGAAACAAAAAATTGAATCATTTTGAGGCTACAGGAAATAGGTTGACTTCTATGTTAAACAACTGCAGTCATGGCTGCTTTGGTTGTTAACAGCCATGTAGCTATTGTAGTACTTTGACTGTAGAAAAACAGGAATCTCTAAAGTTGTCCCAGATGAGGGCAAGCATGCGAGGGAGGAGCAACTTCGACTGTGCAATAAAGCGTCCGAGCAGGGATACGGACCCAACAGATTTAAAAAGGATAACAACTAAATGGCCTCTTACCTTCCTGGGCCCCTGGTTCTGCTCTACCAGATAGGCGTCCATGAAGGCCATGCTGGTCATGATCACCATGGTGGTCAGGCACACGTGGCGTTTGTCTGGCTGCGGCAACACCATGGTGGGCAATGGGGGTTGTAGTTCTGCTGAACTGAACTTCTTGTTGTAGTCCTACAAAAAAAGTGATGTTCTACTGCATTTGTTGTCCTATTGTATCAGGTACAATGGACCTGTTGTAGTCCTATTACACCTTTTTGTAATCCTATTACGCTTGTAGTCCTAGTGCTCTTGTAGTTATATTGCACTTGTAGTCCAACTGCACTTGTAGTCCTACTTTACAGTTTTCTTATTGAGTTATTTTAGGGGAAAATGTCAAGTGTACCTGATCAATCCCTATTAGGGTAACAAATAGCCTACATTCCATTTTTTTTTACATTATTGAGAAAATGCACTCCCACTCCTTAGCATGACGCAATGGGTCCCTCATCAATGCGTTTGAGAAAGACAGCACTCTTAGGATCAGGAGGGCAATGGAACGAATCCAGGTTAGGAGAATTGCATTGATATATTATGGTCTATTTAAGCCATACAGACTGATGCATCCACTCTCTCAGCGCAGTTCCATTGAGTCTGATGTGCTACTGCTTGTGATCAAGGACTCACAACACACCTCTGAGGCTCCATAACCCTGGAATCCACTCAGTAATATAGCAGTTGGGGTTTATTGCTCCATAGGAAAATGACAAAACCATATATCTTCAGTTGCAGACTTTGTAGTGGCCGAATCCTCATGGAAGGACCACGTCATTGGTGTCAACTGATCATGTGAGTCAGCATCTTTTAGCAGCATGGACTAGCATAGTACAACAACAACAACAGTACATTTCCTGAAGATAATTTGAGTGCTTGCTTCAATTTTCCAAAGGTATCGGGGAAAGGTCTTCTAAAGTGGATCTACCAATGAGGAGAGAATGGAGTTCCACCCACTGTTGATGAGACGGACCTCTGAGAGTGATGTGTAGTTCCTGTGATACGCCAGAGGAATTGTTTCTCCTCTCTCAGTCTGCGGAGTCTGGGGAAGAGAGAAGAGAAAAGGGGGTTAGCTTAGCACAAACTGTGTTGTAGCCAATTATGTATATAAACCCTGGATTGCTGATGCTATGTATTGGCAGGGCTGGTGCCAGAACTAATCAGTTGGATGGGCATTTTATTTTTTCAAGTTTGGGAAAGTTTACAATTTATTCTACATTTCTACCGATCTGTGTGCCAGTTATGATTTTCAAATAAAAAAAATTGTGGAACAGTTTAATTTCAATAATAACATTTTAGTTTCTCAAAATCATTGTCATGTGGTTAATCATAAAAATGTGAATTAAAAGATAAAAACCTCAAAGTTAAAATTCAACAAACGTGAGAGCCTCAGTCTCTGCTATATGGACACATTGACACACCAGGGAAAACTGTACAGGTATTGTATGATGTTTTCCCTGGATATATGGGTTCCTCAGATCATGCTATTTTTACGAGGTTTGTTGATTATGGAGGCCGGGAGAGTGTTGGAAAGATGTTTCAAATACTGTGAGGAACTATTAGCATTCGCAATAGATGTTAAAAAAAACGGAATTAATTGACTTCCTGTGTGAGGTGAATAAAAAAGTACTGGGAGCTCAGCTTATTTGTGGTGAACGTGGTGAGTTAAGACAGTCAGAAATCAGACATCCCCAAATAGGCACTTTTCTACATGTACTTCTATGTATGCTCAGGGCCGTGCACTCCCAGACCCATCCTCATCACTCCAAACAAAACACAAAGAAAAAAATGTACAAAACTCGTTAAATAATCAAACTTATTTCTCTGCAAACATTGTTTCTAACCTGAAAATGAGAATGTTAAATGACTGTAATTAATACATGCATTAACAGAAATTAATGTAACCAAATGACGGGGATTAACGTTGCATCTACTTGGCCTTCTGGTGACATATGTAACGAGGAATTGAAAAAAAATTAACAATCAAAAGGCAAACAATTCACAAAATGAAAATGCAAGAATTGGTGGGAGACAGCTGAGCGCTTTCTGGAGAGCTGAGTGCATGCATTCTGGAGAGAGTCATGCTATATCATAGCCACACACCCCTCCCCTTCTTCTTGTCTCAACATTTTAAATTATATTCAAGACACGTTATCTTCACACATATTTTAGATGCTTTTCACTGACAGCTGCAAGTCAATAGTCAGCTAGGCCTATACCTATTGGGAAGCCCGCGTGGCAATAGGCCTAGCTGCTTATTGACCTCCGGCTTCTTGCTTGTGATTTGAAACCATCCACAGTCATTTTTTTAAAGAAGCTGATGTTCCTCTGTTGCTAAGTCATGATCTCTGGTGAACTATTTGAATGATTTTATTTAGACATGAGTAATTCGATAATTTTGGCAAAACATCAATTTACTTTAGGGGAAGCCAGCATCCGAACAGTGCCCTGTGCAAACACCAACATTCCTTTCCAATTGCCTGCTTGAAACCAGAGACCTGTATATAATGACGAGATGCTCATGTCTCCAGGAGTTGTTGTCCCAAAGGCAGGTGACACGCTTAGGTCTGCATATTAAGCCCACAGAAATGCATTGGGCATATTCTGGACCAATTCTGGTGAGAGTAAGGCCTCTCGCTTTGCCTGTTCCTCTCTGCTGAAACTATCTCACCAGAGAAAGCATCCGAGCGAGCAAAACTGCGCCCCTCTGTCTCAGTATGTGTAGTCCATGTATCTGATGTTGTCTGGCCAAAATGAGTATGACATGCCATACTCTTTTTGTCCAGACAGCATCAGATACATGGTCTACACATACTGAGACAGATGGGCGCTGTTTCACTTGCTTGGATGATTTGTCTAAGATTGATGCGTTTTACTGCGGGCCCGCTTCTTGGTCAAATAAATTGTCAACATTTCAAAATTGTATTTGGATGGGGAAGGATGTATAGTAGGACGGGCCGGGGCCACAATGCCGGCCCTGTGTATTGGCCATTGAAGGCTTTGAAGCCACCGGTTGGAGCAGTCCTCCATAGAAATTAATGGGATTCTACATTATTTCAATGAAATTACAAAATTACATGCATTTACTTTTGTTTGTTTGTTGCTGTAGTGAGGACAGCAACTTTAGTCATCTAAAATAAACATACTTCAATGAAAATGTTTTTATCTATTTTTTTTCATTGTATAAATGTATTTTTAGCTCACATAATATACTCAAAACATGATATAATCAAAAAGTATGCATTTTAAGGTGTCTGTAATAGTATAAATGTGGCAAACATGAACATAAATACATTTCTATAGCTTTCAAAATATTTTTTAAACTGGTGGGGGAGTGCCAAGATGGAGGTACAGTGGCTTCAACACACCGCTAATCAATATTCTGCTGTTTATATAAATCATTGCTTGTGGGCTGCTGTGTCTAAACACCTGTGATCTCACACGGTTACAGAAGAGGGCATTAGTATGACTTTTATTAATGCCATAAAGATAACCACATATACAGAATGCAGTGGATACACATACACACACTGCATATATGTATCCTGTGAAATGTCCATTTAGCTGAATTGCAAATACATTCCTGTGTTAATCCGCTTTAGTGGGTTGACATCTCCCTCTCTCTCTAGTACTGTGCTGTGTTGTGAGGGTTTTTGGGCCGAGGTTTTAAATCAGCAGTTTAATTAAAATGTCAGGACACACGGGGGTCAGAGAGAGGATGTGGCAGAGCAGAGCAGTATATAGCGTCTAGCATATAGGTAAATCCATTTGAATTCAATCACTTTTTGACAGAATCCCTTTTGATTGATACAAAACTTTCCATACATGTTTGCCCATGGAAAAAGTGGTCAGAATGTGACGTTTTTGACCTGAATGACAAAATACGCATCAAGGATCTCCCTGTACTTTTCTCTGTTCATCTTTCCCTCAGTCCCTGTCTCTAAAAAACATCCCCACAGCATGATGCTGCCACCACCATGCTTCACTGTAAGGATGGTGCCAGGTTTCCTCCAGACGTGACACTTGACATACATGCCAAAGAGTTCAATCTTGGTTTCATCAGACGAGAGAATCTTGTTTCTCATGGTCTGAGAGTCCTTCAGGTTCCTTTTTGCAAACTCCAAACGGGCTGTCATGTGCCTTTTACTGAGGAGTGGCTTCCGTCTGGCTCACTATCATGAAGGCCTGATTGGTGGAGTGCTGCAGAGATAGTTGTCCTTCTGGAAGGTACTCCTGACATACGAACTCTAGAGCTCTGTCAAAGTGACCATCGGGTTCTTGGTCACCTTCCTGACCAAGTCACTTCTCTCCCGATTGCTCAGTTTGACTGTGCGGCCAGCTCTAGGAAGAGTCTTGGTGGTTCCAAACTTCTTAAATTTAAGAATGATGGAGGCCACTGTGTTCTTAAGGAACTTTAATTCTGCAGAAATGTTTTGGTACCCTTCCCCAGATCTGTGCCTTGATTACAATCCTGTCTTGGAGCTCTACAGACAATTCCTTTGAACTCATGGCTTGGTTTTTGCTCTGACATGCACTGTCAACTGTAAGACCTTATATAGACAGGTGTGTTTTCCAAATCAAATCCAATCAATTTCATTTACCATAGGTGTACTCCAATCAAGTTGTAGACACATCTCAAGGATGACCAATGGACACAGGATGCACCTGAACTCAATTTCAAGTCGCATAGGAAAAGGTCTGAATACTTATGTAAATAAGGTGTTTATTTGTTATGTTTAACTTCTTATGGCTGGGGGCAGTATTGAATAGCTTGGATGAATAAGGTGCCCAGAGGTGCCCAGAGTAAACTGCCTGCTACTCAGTCCCAGAAGCTAAGATATACATAGTATTTGTATATTTGGATTAAGAAAAACACTCTGAAGTTTCTAAAACTGTTTGAATGATGTCTGTGAGTATAACATAACTCATATGGCAGACAAAAACCTGAGAAAAAATCCAACCAGGAAGTAGGTTTTGTAGGTTTTCAACTCATTGCCTTTCGAATATACAGTGGGCTATTGGTCATATTGCACTTCCTACGGCTTCCACTAGATGTCAACAGTCTTTAGAACCTTGTTTGGTGCTTCTACTAAGAAGTGGGGGTGAATGAGAGGGGAATGAGTCAGAGGTCTGTCAGAGAGCCACGCTCTTTCACGTCAGAGCGAGCTCTATTCCATTGCATTTCTACAGACAAGGGAAATCTCTGGTTGGAACATTATTGAAGATTTATGTTAAAAACATCATAAAGATTGATTCTATACATCGTTTGAAATGTTTCTACGGACTGTAACGGAACTTTTTGACTTTTCGTCTGCTCCTAGTGATCGTGCGTCATGAATTTGGATTTGTGAACTGAACGCTCTAACAAAAGGAGGTATTTGGACATAAATGATAGACATTATCAAACAAAACAAACATTTATTGTGGAACTGGGATTCTTGGGAGTGCATTCTGATGAAGATAATCAAAGATAAGTGAATATTCATAATGCTATTTCTGACTTCTGTTGACTACACAACATGGCAGATATCTGTCTCTGAGCGCAGATTATAGCATGGTGTGCTTTTTCTGTAAAGTTGTTTTGAAATCTGACACAGCGGTTGCATTAAGGAGAAGTGTATCTATAATTAAGTGCATAAGATTTGTATCTTTTACCAATGTTTATTATAAGTATTTCTGTAAATTGATGTGGCTCTCTGCAAAATCACCGGATGTTTTGGAACTACTGAACGTAACGCGCCAATGTAAACTGAGATTTGTTTTATATTGTGACGTAGAAGTCCGTCACTGGCCGCGGGCAGCATTTGGTTCTTTAACGCACACACATATTCATCACTCCTCCCTGCGCCATTATAAGATAAGTTAACAATGTGGGTCGACACACAAATTAACTTCTGTCTTGGTGCATGCATTTCACAATTGTCAATGTTCATATTTGAGAGATACAATAATTATTATACTTATCAATGTTGTGGATGAGCGCATTGTTTGTTTGTTCTGTTCCTCTCTCTCCTTCTCTGTAGCTTCCGGGTATGCTGGAAAAGGACCCGAGCTAAGGGAATTGGGTTGGCTTTATAGTGCCTGTCCCAAATGGCTCATTAATGCATATGGGCATATTGAAAGATATTGTCAGTAGTGATGTAATGTTGTAAATGTTATGTTGTGATATTGTTTAAAACCGTGTTGCAATGTATATCCTTTAGTATGTTTAGTTCATGGAAAATGTAGGTTTGTATTGTTAATTAATTAATTAATTAGGGTTAATTGTTCTGAGGGGAGGGGCTAGCCCTACAAAAGGAGCCTCTCTTTCAGTCTCTGGAGAGGCAGTTTGGATTGAGCTGTGGATGGGGCAGCATTGTTTTTAAGCTGTCCCATAAGGTAGACGTTGATGGCAGTACTGTTGTTTTTTGTTCCGGAATCACTTGTAAATAAACACCTTTGCACAGAAGAACTTTTGCGGTTCCGCCATCTTTTTATTTTGATAGAGGTTAGGTTATCCAGTTTAGCCTTCTGGCCTACTCTACGTGACATATGGTGGCAGTGGTGGGATGGCGTACCGCAAATCAGTGAATTCCAACAAGAGAGGTAAAGGAATGCGTACAGGATTGCGTTCTCAGCAACAGCATCAACTGTCAGAAAAGGTACCTGAAGTTGAACCGGGGTGGAATACCATGGAATCGTCTGGTGAAGAAGAGGTCAGGTATGAGAAACTAGGAGCCCGACCGCGGGGCCAAAGACAACCAGAACTGGGTGAGCTGCTGACTGAAGGAGCAGTTGGGGGACCAGAACCACACCCAACCATGGTAACCCTTTTTCAGCAACTTTTCACCTGCCTTGAGAGGAGGGACGAAGACCTCAAGCAGGAGTTACGTGGCCTACGCCAATCTATCCTCACAGCTCCCCACCAGGCGGAACTCGTCAGTGAGAGCCCAAGCTTGGGTCTTCCAACACCAGGACGACAAAGGCTCGATGCAGCAGGGACTTCAACTCCACAGCAGGCACCCCAAGCAGTAATGAGGCCAGTACCAGGAGACCAGTCCAGCAGTGTTAACGTCCATCTTCCAGCATTCCTGAGGAAGGAGCCAGAGATGCCCTCATACCAGCAGGGGGAGGACATTGAAAACTACCTGCTGAGGTTTGAGCGCATGGCTAAGACATGGCAGTGGCCTGAGGTAGAGTGGGCCTGCAGGCTTGTCCCATTGCTCACGGGCAAGGCCTTAGAGGCTTACACAGCAATGGATGAGGGGCTGTCCAATGTCTACAAGGGCTTGAAGGAAGCGCTGCTGGTGAAGTTTGACATCTCACCAGAAACCTACCGTCAACGCTTCAGAGCTGCATCAATGCCATCGGGTGAGTCGCCGACAGAGACATATCACCGCCTCAAGGGTCTCTACCGACAATGGGTTCGACCGGGGGAGAAGACACAGGACGAAATCGGGGAGGTCATCATCCTCGAGCAACTTCTACAGGTTCTACCACACGACATTCGAACCTGGGTCCGAGAGCACGAGCCCAAGGACGGGCTTATGGCGGCCAAGCTTGCACTGCAGTATCTTAATGCACGTAAAGGGGGACCACCACAACCTTCAGCACCCGCTCCAAGGAGTCTCAGAGACACAAGGGACATCAGAAACGCCAAAGATGGTGGAGGTAACTCTGGGGGTTATGTGTCTGGGAGGGAGGTAAGGGATCATGCAGTTCGCTCTGATGGGAGGGGTCTGACCTGTTTTTACTGCCGGCAGCAGGGGCACAAAGCTTCAATGTGTCCGCTACGTAAATCCAAGCTCTCAGGTTACTGTTATGTACCCAGAGAGGGGGATGGTGTTCAGAATAGACAGACTCAGGAAGGGTCATGTTTGGTACCTGTAAAAGTGAATGGTAAAAGTCTTATTGCAATGATTGACACCGGCAGTTCCCTGTCATTGATCAGAAAAGGTAATGTACCTGTTAATGACATTGATTATGGTCATCTGACACTGATCCAATGTGTCCATGGTGACCAGTCACAGCAGCCCACAGCTGAGCTCACAGTTGAGATTCAGGGTCAGAAATACCTCCTCAAAGTTGGGGTAATGGAGAAGCTACCTTTTGAGATGATTTTGGGGAGGGATGTGCCTGTACTCTCTGATCTGTTGGGAAGTGTGGGGGGTCAGCTATATGGGCAGTCAGTTTGCCAGTCTGATGTTCAGATGGCATGTTCAGTTGTCACTCGTGCCCAGGCCAAAGCTGGTTTACAACCTCTGCCTGACTTGTGTGATAGTCTGTGCGAGGGGGAACCAAAGGGCCCAGAAAGTCACGCCGCCAGCGGCGTCTTGAGAAGTATGTGGGAACCCCTGTACCTGTTGCTGATGTGTCTGGGTTAGAGGTGCAATGGGATGTTCCACAAAATTTTGCTACACTGCAGAAGTCTGACGCAACCTTGAAATGTTTGTTTGACAAGGCCTTAGCTGGGGACAGTCAATCTTCATGTGGGGGGATTTACACAGTAGACAACCACATACTCTACCTTGGGTCAGAGGCAGATAGCAGGAAGTTGGTGGTGCCATCTACCTGTAGACCACTTGTTCTCAACCTTGCACATACAGTTCCATGGGCAGGCCATCTAGGGCAACATAAGACCTATCTTAGGCTAGGCTCCCGTTTCTTTTGGCCCTCCATGTATACTGATGTACAAAAATACTGCAAATCATGCCCCACGTGCCAGAAAACCAGTGCTGTCCGTAGGTCTGAACGGGCTCCTCTATGTTCACTGCCAGTTATCTCTACCCCATTCAAGAGAATTGCAATGGACATTGTTGGACCCTTGGAGAAGAGTAGTGCAGGATACAAGTATATATTGGTGATCTGTGACTATGCCACCCGGTTCCCAGAAGCCTTCCCACTCCGTTCCATAACCACTCCAAAAATAATCAGTGCTCTTGTTCAGCTCTTCTCTCGTGTAGGAATCCCAGATGAAATCCTGACGGACCAAGGGACAAACTTCACCTCGCGACTGATGGTTCAACTCCACCGACAGCTGGGCATTAAAGGCTTGAGGACTACTCCCTACCATCCCCAAACGGATGGGCTCGTAGAGAGATTCAATCAAACACTCAAGAACATGCTGAGGAAGTTTGTGGCTGACACTGGTAAAGACTGGGATAAGTGGTTACCCTTTCTGCTTTTTGCTTACAGGGAGGTGCCTCAGGCATCGACAGGTTTCTCGCCATTCGAACTCTTCTATGGATGGCCAGTGCAAGGACCACGGCACCTGCTGAAGAAGTGCTGGGAAGGTTCCCCAGTAGCTACCTCAGGACAGGGGATTGTCCAGTATGTCCTCCAGATGCGAGACAGGTTGGAACGGTACCGAGAGGAAGCTAGAGCAAACCTTCAGCAAGCCCAGAAGGCCCAGAAGAGAGGCTATGACCAGCACGCTCGCCACAGAGAGTTTGAGCCAGGACAGAAAGTCCTGCTCCTCCTTCCCTCGTCTACCAGCAAGCTCCTTGCGCAATGGCAAGGACCGTACCTAATCGGGAGGAAGATGGGCCCAGTGACCTACGAGGTGCTGCACCCGGACAAGGGTAAGAAGAAGCAAACCTACCATGTGAACCTTCTCAAGGCCTGGGAGGAGAAAGAGGAACTCTCCAAAGGAAAGTCCTTTCTGGTCCACAGAGTA
Organism: Oncorhynchus masou masou; assembly: GCF_036934945.1. Lineage (NCBI taxonomy): Eukaryota > Metazoa > Chordata > Actinopteri > Salmoniformes > Salmonidae > Oncorhynchus > Oncorhynchus masou. Next base: position 19,799,171 of record NC_088232.1, read on the forward strand.
GAAGAGGATGAGTCGGATGGGGTCACAGAGGCATGGAAAGAACGAGCAGAAGTCATACTGGCTCACCTGGAAGAAGACAAGCAAGATGAGCTGAAGCAGCTGTTTGGCAAGTATCCGGCCCTCTTCAGTCAGAGACCAGGAAGAACCAAAGTCGTAGAACACGTCATTCGTTTAAAACCTGGCCAGAACCCTGTCCGCCAGCATCCTTACCGTGTGCCTGAGAGGCTGGTGGTAGCCCTCAAGGAAGAGGTCCACACCATGATGGAGATGGATGTTGTCGAGCCATCTTCAAGTGAATGGAGCAGCCCTATTGTCATTGTCCCAAAGAAGGATGGCTCTTTGCGCGTCTGCATGGACTTCCGTAAGGTGAATGCCATCTCCCAGTTTGATGCCTATCCCATGCCCCGCATTGACGACTTACTGGAGAGAATAGGTAGAGCTCATTACATCACCACATTGGATCTCTGCAAAGGGTACTGGCAGGTGCCCCTGGATGAACAATCCAAGGCCTACACTGCATTCCGGACGCCAATGGGCCTGTTCCAGTTCAAGGTCATGCCGTTTGGCCTTCATGGGGCCCCTGCGACTTTCCAGAGGCTGATGGACAAGGTCCTCCAGGACTGTGACGATTACTGTGCTGCTTACTTGGACGACGTGGTGATCTACAGCCACTCCTGGGAGGAGCACATACAGCATCTTAGCAGAGTCCTGGGGAAGATCCATGAAGCAGGCCTCACGCTTAACCTCCTGAAGTGTGAGTGGGCGAAACAGGAGACAAAGTACCTGGGTTACCAGCTGGGTAAGGGTGAAGTTCGGCCTCAGGTGGAGAAAGTGGAGTCCATCAGGAATAGCCCTCGACCCAGAACCAAGACACAGGTGAAGTCCTTCCTAGGTCTGGCAGGGTGGTACCGGAGATTCATTCCACAGTTTTCGACCATCGCTGTCCCTCTGACCAACCTCACTTCGAAGGGGGCCAGCAACCCTGTGAAGTGGACTGAGGAGTGTGAGGAAGCCTTCATGACACTGAAAAAACGACTGTGCTCATTCCCTGTTCTCCAGACCCCTGATTTTCAGAAGAGATTTCTCGTGCAGGTGGACGATTCGGCTGTAGGAATTGGAGCTATACTGGCCCAGGGGAGCCAGGAGAAGAGCTTCCTGTGCTGTACCTGAGTCGGAAGCTGTTGCCCAGGGAAACCAGGTATTCTACAATCGAAAAGGAGTGCCTGGCTATAAAGTGGGCCCTAGATAGCCTCCGTTACTACCTTCTTGGGAGGGAATTTGACCTGCATACGGACCACAGAGCACTGACCTGGATCCAGACCATGAAGGACCGGAATTCTCGTGTGACCAGGTGGTATCTGGAGCTCCAGCCCTTCAGGTTCTGTGTCCGTCACAAGGCAAGAAAAGAGAACATTACTGCGGACTACCTATCAAGGCTCCCGAACATGGTCGCTTCAGGAGAGGAGGAAGGTAATGTGACGTAGAAGTCCGTCACTGGCCGCGGGCAGCATTTGGTTCTTTAACGCACACACATATTCATCACTCCTCCCTGCGCCATTATAAGATAAGTTAACAATGTGGGTCGACACACAAATTAACTTCTGTCTTGGTGCATGCATTTCACAATTGTCAATGTTCATATTTGAGAGATACAATAATTATTATACTTATCAATGTTGTGGATGAGCGCATTGTTTGTTTGTTCTGTTCCTCTCTCTCCTTCTCTGTAGCTTCCGGGTATGCTGGAAAAGGACCCGAGCTAAGGGAATTGGGTTGGCTTTATAGTGCCTGTCCCAAATGGCTCATTAATGCATATGGGCATATTGAAAGATATTGTCAGTAGTGATGTAATGTTGTAAATGTTATGTTGTGATATTGTTTAAAACCGTGTTGCAATGTATATCCTTTAGTATGTTTAGTTCATGGAAAATGTAGGTTTGTATTGTTAATTAATTAATTAATTAGGATTAATTGTTCTGAGGGGAGGGGCTAGCCCTACAAAAGGAGCCTCTCTTTCAGTCTCTGGAGAGGCAGTTTGGATTGAGCTGTGGATGGGGCAGCATTGTTTTTAAGCTGTCCCATAAGGTAGACGTTGATGGCAGTACTGTTGTTTTTTGTTCCGGAATCACTTGTAAATAAACACCTTTGCACAGAAGAACTTTTGCGGTTCCGCCATCTTTTTATTTTGATAGAGGTTAGGTTATCCAGTTTAGCCTTCTGGCCTACTCTACGTGACATATATATAAATATGAACTTTATCGAACAAAACATACATGTATTGTGTAACATGAAGTCCTATGCGTGTCATCTGATGAAGATCATCAAAGGTTAGTGATTCATTTATCTCTATTTCTGCTTTTTGTGACTCCTCTCTTTGGCTGGAAAAATGGCTGTGTTTTTCTGTGACTTGGCTCTGACCTAACATAATCATTTGGTTTGCTTTTGTTGTAAAGCCTTTTTGAAATTGGACACTGTGTTGGGATTAACAAGAATTGTATCTTTAAAATGGTGTAAAATACTTGTATGTTTGAGGAATTTTAATTATGGGAGTTCTGTTGTTTTGAATTTGGCGCCCTGCACTTTCACTGGCTGTTGTCATATTGATCCTGTTAGCGGGATCTCAGCCCGAAGCGGTTTTTAATACATTGGCAAAAATAAATAAAACCTGTGTAACATTCTTGTTAGAACCAAGTATTGAGTTTATTCTTGTTAGAACCAAGTAGTGAGTTTATTTGTTATAATTTTTTAGATTTAAAAGGTGATTGAATTGCTCCTGATTGTAATGTTAATGTATTTATTTTGAAGAAATAGTTATTTAATGTATAAGTGAATAAGTTGGTTTACTTTTAAGTTTAAGTTTTGACCAATAAGGTCGCTTGTTACGCTGTGGCCAATGGGAGTTGACCTGGTTAACGGGAGGCCTGGGAAAAAAAGAGAGGGAGAGAGTCATTGAGAAAAGGATGGACATTAAATTATGACCGTTGGTGAAGAATTACAACAGAAGACGATACAAATAGAACAAACCCCATACCTATCGAGTTTTGAAGGGAAATACCGATTTCATTTTAATAGAGAGTTGTTATAATTTTGATAAGAAAGACTTAGTAAAGACTGAAGCTACCGTCTCATCGTGGAGGTATTTGACAGCCTTGAGGTTAGCCTAGCATTGACACCGAGAGAGAATTGCTTGGGAAAGATTAACGAGGTCATGTTCCCAAGGGATATTGGTTACTGCTAAAGAGTACTGTCTGCATTGATAGCTGTGCTTGCTGTGTATCTTGTGAGGAAACCTGCACGGAACTGCCATACTTCGCTGAGGGAATATCTATAGTAGTGGTAGTGAGTAGTGAGTAACCACAATGGTGGGGTGCTTCGGGACTTTATGTGTGTCATAATCTTTTTTTTTTAGCTCCAACGCACCAACGGGTTAAGTAAGCTTGAAATAATTTGGACATGTGTTGTGCACGACTCATTGGGGTTTATTATTATTATTATTATTTGATATGGTGCTTTGAAAATGTAATAATACACATCTTGAACCTTATGTATGTTGCCTTGTTGGAGTCATTTACGGTTTCAATTTAATTTAATGCATGGGAGAGTATATCCTTATACAATAACAAAAATCTCTAATCATTCCATCTGAAGTTAATACCATATTTGTCATGATTTTTTTGTCATGATAGTTTCCAATAGGGATTCTTATTGGAGATGTCCTTCACCTAACATCCCATGCTGTTGAAATGGTGTAGCAGTGCAGACGTGGTTTGTCGTTCTCTGGTGTACTTTTGGTATTTTTAGTCTTTTTTGTGTGTACATATTTCAATTTATTTTCAATCCCTTTTCCATTTTTACATTAAATATACCTTCCGGTAACTCCCCTCACCCAATGTGATATGGATCTGCAAGTTTTTTAGACCTTATAGCCAAAACCTCCATCAGAAGCTAACGAGCTAATTAGCTACTAGCTATTTAGTCATTGTCAGCCCCTTCTAGTGGCCTTTATCTTCTGCACAGACACCAGACGTTTTTTACCCTGGATAATACTTGCCAGCCTGCCAGTATCGGACTGTTTTCTCCACTACACCGCCGGATTCCTACCGTAAGCCATGGACCATTACTCCTGATCATCACAGCTAGCTAGCTGCCACCAAGTGACCCAGCACTGAAGCTAGCGCTGAGCCAGGCCCACCTCCCGGCCTACTCAGTGATCACTCGGCTACACAGCTGATACCTCCCGGACTCTACTCTAACACGGCTAGAATCCACTACTCTACCGGATCTGGATCTTTGCATCGGATCATTGCTGCTAGAAAGCTGCTACCGAGGGGATATAGTGGCTAACTCCCCTGCTCCGAAGCTAGCAACAGTTAGCCGTGAGCTAGGTGCATCTCCCGGCTAGCAAACGAAATTACTACAACTACAATACTTCTTTCGCCATCTGGCCTGGACCCTTTGTCGACACGGCACCTCGCCGTACCACCACGACTGGTCTGCCGACAGAACTCCATCCGCTGTGCCCTCAACAGGCCTTTGCCGGATGTCGGAGCAGACGCTTCTACTAACCCCGGTCTGCAAACTTTAAACGCTGTGTCTCCCGCATGCTAGCGTTGTAACCACTACCCCGCAGCTTCCCTGTTCCATCTATTGCTGTTCACTGAACCCTATCATCACTTGGCTACATAGCTCATGTCTGCTGGACTGTCCATTAATCAAGGTACTCCATTTTGTATATTTTTTTGTTTATCTGTCGGCCCCAGCCTTGAACTCCCCCTTGTGTAGTTAACCGACCCTCTCTGCCTATTCATCGCCATTTTACCCGTTGTTGTTGTCTTAGCTGATTAGCTGTTGTCTTACCCGTTTTTGTCTTAGCGAGCTCTCCCAATCAATACCTGTGATTGCTTTATGCCTCGCTTTATGTCTCTCTCAAATGTCAATATGCCTTGTATACTGTTTTTTTAGGAGAGTTATCATTGTTTTAGTTTACTGCGGAGCCCCTAGTCTCATTCAACATGCCTGAGATACCTCCTTTGTTCCACCTCCCACGCATGCGGTGACCTCACCCAGCATAACTAGCGCGTCCAGAGATGCAACCTCTCTTATCATTCCTCAGTGCCCCGGTTTACCTCCACTGTACCTGCACCCCACCATACCCCTCTCTGTACATTATGCCCTGAATCTAGTCTACCACTCCCAGAAATCTGCTCCTTTTATTCTGTCCCCAACGTACTAGACGACCAGTTTTCATAGCCTTTAGCCGTACCCTCATCCCTCTCCTCTGTTCCTCGCGTGATCTGGAGGTTAACCCAGGACCTGCGTGTCCCCAGGCACTCTCATTTGTTGACTTCTGTAACAGAGAAAGCCTTGGTTTCATGCATGTTAACATCAGAAGCCTCCTCAAGTTTGTTTTACTCACTGCTTTAGCACACTCCGCCAACCCTGATGTCCTTGCCGTGTCTGAATCCTGGCTTAGGAAGGCCACCAAAAGAGATTTCCATACCCAACTACAACATTTTCTGTCAAGATAGAACTGCCAAAGGGAGGGGAGTTGCAATCTACTGCAGAGATAGACTGCAAAGTTCTGTCTATGGCCAAACAGTTTGAGCTTGTAATTTTAAAAATTAATCTCTCCAGAAATAAGTCTCTCACTGTTGCCACCTGTTATAGACCCCCCTCAGCTCCCAGCTGTGCCCTGGAAACCGTATGTGAATTGATTGCCCTCCATCTAGCCTAGTGGTTAAGAGCGTTGGACTAGTAACCAGAAGGTTGCAAGTTCAAACCCCCGAGCTGACAAGGTACAAATCTGTCGTTCTGCCCCTGAATAGGCAGTTAACCCACAGTTCCTAGGCCGTCATTGAAAATAAGAATTTGTTCTTAACTGACTTGTCTAGTTAAATAAAGGTAAAAAAAATCTATCTTCAGAGTTCGTTCTGTTAGGTGACCTAAACTCGGATATGCTTAACACCCCGGCAGTCGAACAATCTAAACTAGACGCCCTCAATCTCACACAAATTATCAAGGAACCCACCAAGTACAACCATAAATCCGTAAACATGGGCACCCTCATAGATATTATCCTGACCCACTTGCCCTCCAAATACACCTCTGCTGTTTTCAATCAGGATCTCAGCGGACCACCCCTAATCACTGTCAAACGCTCCCTAAAACACTTCTGCGAGCAGGCCTTTCTAATTGACCTGGCCCAGGTATCCTGGAAGGATATTGACCTCATCCCGTCAGTCGAGGATGCCTGGTCGTTCTTTAAAAGTAATTTCCTCATCATCTTAAATAAGCATGCCTCTTTCAAAAAATGTGGAACTAAGAACAGATATAGCCCTTGGTTCACTCTAGACCTGACTGCCCTCTACCAGCACAAAACATCCTGTGGCAGGCTGCACAAGCATCGAATAGTCCCCCACGATATGCAACTGTTCAGGGAACTCAGGAACCAATACACGCAGTCAGTCAGGAAGCAAAGACTAGCCTTTTCAAACAGAAATTTGCATCATGTAGCTAAAACTCCAAAAAGTTTTGGGACACTGTAAAGTCCATGGAGAATAAGAGCACCTCCTCCCAGCTGCCCACTGCACTGAGGCTAGGTAACACTGTCACCACCGATAAATCAGCGATAATTGAGAATTTCAATAAGTATTCTCTACAGCTGGCCATACTTTCCTCCTGGCTACCCCAAACCCGGCCAACAGCTCCGTACCCCCCGCAGCTACTTGCTCAAGCCTCCCCAGCTTCTCCTTCCCCCAAATCCAGATGTCAGATGTTCTGAAAGAGCTGCAAAACCTGGACCAGTACAAATCAGCTGGGCTAGACAATCTGGACACTCACTTTCTAAAATGATCCACCACCATTGTTGCAACCCCTATTACCAGTCTGTTCAACCTCTCGTATCGTCCGAGATTCCTAAAAATTGGAAAGCTGCCGCGGTCATCCCCCTCTTCAAAGGGGGTGACACTCTAGATCCAAACTGTTACAGACCTATATCCATCCTGCCCTGCCTATCTAAAGTCTTCGAAAGCCAAGTTAACCTCTTTGAACTCTAGGGGCGCAATTTCATTTTTGGATGAAAAACGTTCCCGTTTTAAACAAGATATTTTGTCACAAAAAGATGCTCGACTATGCATATAATTGCTACTGTTCGAAAGAAAACACTCTGACGTGTCCAGAAATACAAATATCTTCTCTGTGCGTGCCCTTTAACGTGAGCTTCAGGCAAAACCAAGATGACATGGCATCCAGGAAATGACAAGGATTTTTGAGGCTCTGTTTGTCATGATCTCCTTATATGGCTGTGAACGCAAGAGGAATGAGTCTGCCCTTTCTGTCGTTTCCCCAAGGTGTCTGCAGCATTGTGACGTATTTGTAGGCAGATCATTGGAAGATTGACCATAAGAGACCACATTTACCACGTGTCCGCCCGGTGTCCTGCGCCGAAATTGGTGCGCAAAAGACACCTGCCAGTATTTTTCCAAACAATACACAGAGTAAAGCAAGCTTCCACGAACTGCATGTCAATGAAGAGATATGTGAAAAAACACCTTGAGGACTGATTCCAAACAACGTTTGCCATGTTTCGGTCGATATTATGTAGTTAATCCGGAAAAAGTTTTACGTTGTAGGTGACTGCATTTTCGGTTCGTTTCAGTAGCCAGGCGCAATGTAGAAAACGGAACGATTTCTCCTACACACAGAAGCTTTCAGGAAACACTGCGCATTTGGTGTGTAACTGAGAGTCTCCTCATTGAAAACATCAGAAGCTCTTCAAAGGTAAATGATTTTATTTATTTGGTTATCTGGTTTTTGTGAAAATGTTGCGTGCTACATGTTATTCAAAATGCATTGCTAGCTTTGCATACTCTTACACAAATTAGTCCATTTCTATGGTTCAAAAGCATATTTTGAAAATCTGAGATGACAGTGTTGTTAAGAAAAGGCTAAGCTTGAGAGCAGATGCATTATTTTCATTTTATTTGCGATTTTCAGAAATCGTTAACGTTACATTATGCTAATGAGCTTCAGGCTATAACTGTATACAGGGTTTTTTCATAGCCAAACGTGAACAAAACGGAGTGATTTGTCCTACACAAATAATATTTTTTTGAAAAACTGCACATTTGCTATGTAACTGAGAGTCTCCTCATTGAAAACATCCGAAGCTCTTCAAAGTTAATGATTTTATTTATTTGGTTATCTGGCTTTTGTGAAAATGTTGCGTGCTACATGCTACACAAAATGCTATGCTAGCTTTGCATACTCTTACACAAATTAGTCAATTTCTATGGTTCAAAAGCATATTTTGAAAATCTGAGATGACAGTGTTGTTAAGAAAAGGCTAAGCTTGAGAGCAAACGCATTATTTTAATTTTATTTGCGATTTTCAGAAATCGTTAACGTTGCGTTATGCTAATGAGCCTGAGGCTTTAGTCACAATCCCGGATCCGGGATGGGGAGTTTCAAGAAGTTAATAAACAGATCACTGACTATTTTGAATCCCACCGTACCTTCTCCGCTGTGCAATCCAGTTTCCGAGCTGGTCACAGGTGCACCTCAGCCATACTCAAGGTACTCAACGATATCATAACCACCATCGATAAGACAGTACTGTGCAGCCGTCTTCATCGACCTGGCCAAGGCTTTTGACTCTGTCAATCACCTTATTCTTATCGGCAGACTCAACAGCCTTGGTTTCTCAAATGACTGCTTCGCCTGGTTCACCAACTACTTCTCAGACAGACTTCAGTGTTTCAAATCAGAGGGCCTGTTGTCCGGACCTCTGGCAGCCTCTATGGGGGTACCACAGGCTTCAATTCTCGGGCGACTCTTTTCTCTGTATATATCAACGATGTCGCTCTTGCTGCGGGTGATTCCCTGATCCACCTCTACGCAGACGACACTATTCTGCATCCATCTGGCCCTTCTTTGGACACTGTGTTAACTAACCTCCAGACGAGCTTCAATGCCATACAACTCTCCTTCCGTGGCCTCCAACTGCTCTTAAACGCTAGTAAAACCAATGCGGCTCTTCAACCGTTCGCTTCCCCCACCCGCACTAGCATCACTACGGTTCTGACTTAGGTATTTGTAGTTGTCCACATATTCTATGTGTCAGGCTAGACTGTAAACTCTCCTTCCAGACTCATATTAAACATCTCTAATCCAAAATTAAATCTAGAATAGGCTTCCTACTTCGCAACAAAGCCTCCTTCACTCATGCCGCCAAACATACCCTCGTAAAATTGACTATCCTACCGATCCTCGACTTCAGCCATGTCATTTACAAAATAGCTTCCAATACTCTACTCAGCAAACTGGATGCAGTCTATCACAGTGCCATCCGTTTTGTCACCAAAGCCCCTTATACCACCCAGCACTGCGACCTGTATGCTCTAGTCGGCTGGCCCTTGCTACATATTCGTCGCCAGACCCACTGGCTCCAGGTCATCTATAAGTCTATGCTAGGTAAAGCTCCGCCTTATCTCAGCTCACTGGTCGCGATAACAACACCCACCCGTAGCACGCGATCCAGCAGGTATATCTCACTGGTCATCCCCAAAGCCATCACCCCCTTTGGCCGCCTTTCCTTCCAGTTCTCTGCTGCCAATGACTGGAACGAATTGTTGCTGAAGCTGTAGACTTATATTTCCCTCACTAACTTTAAATATCAGCTATCTGAGCAGCTAACCGATCGCTGCAGCTGTACATAGCCCATCTGTAAATAGCCCACCCAATCTACCTTCCTCATCCCCATATTGTTTTTATTTACCTTTCTGCTCTTTTTCACACCAGTATTTCTCCGTGCGCATCATCATCTGTTCATCTATCACTCCAGTGTTAATTTGCTAAATTGTAATTATTCCGCTACTATGGCCTATTTATTGCCTTACCACCTCACGCCATTTGCACACACTGTATATAGACTTTCTTTTTTTCTATTGTGTTATTGACTGTATGCTTGTTTATTCCATGTGTAACTCTGTGGTGTCGTTTGTGTCTCACTGCTTTGCTTTAACTTGGCCAGGTCGCAGTTGTAAATGAAAACTTGTTCTCAACTGGCCTACCTGGTTAAATAAAGGTGAAATAAAATATTGTGAGAGTCAAATTCGAGCCTGGTGAGAGGGTTACATTTTTGGGGGATCATCCGGGATTTTTGTTATTGTTGATGGATATTTTCAGAAATGACTCTGGTGTCGATTTGTTGTTGTTCACTGTTTTGACTGCTGACATCTATACTACGATTCTACACTGACTCACCATTTGAATTTTTTTTATTCTAACATTGCTGTATAGGCATAGACTTACAACATGGATGCTGAAGAGATTGTTACCTGGTGTAGAGAGAAACAACTAGCTATTAATCGTGCATTTGTCCTTAGCAATGTGACAGAGGATGTGGCTGATGAGGTTCTGCTGGAAACGTTGACTTGTGTTAAAGGATTTTGGTAAAATTAGACTGTATGGTCGCTGTTCTTATTCAGCTGATAAAAAGCAGCATGTTTTGGTAGAGATATCAAACCATCCGAAATAGTCAAAATTGCTGTGCCAAGTGTTGTTGGGATACCTGGAGAAATGGGTCCCTGGCCTGTACATGTAGTTTCACAAGTCACATCTCCAGTTGAGAGATAGGGTGAAGGTTTTCAGGTGAAGCTATTATCCTTTCTAAGACATGAAGGGAAGACTGTAGCTGATGTTAAAGGCCTGGTAAGTCCCTCTGGTGGTGACCTCAACACTGAACTGTTTACTGCCATAAGTTCACTGGTAGAGAAATGCAACAATGTGCCATCTGAGACTCAGAGTTACCGTAAGCTGCGTATGTTCTCAGGAGTGAAACCCACTCCTAGTGGAGAGGAAGAGTATGACACATGGGCTGAACAAACCACCCATCTTCTAGACTGACTGACAATCTGCACTGACAATGTGAAAAAACAGAGAATAATAGAAAGTCTTAAAGGGCCTGCTGCTGACATTGTGAGGTACTTCAAGACAGAAAACCCCCACGCTACAGTGATCGAATACACGAAGGCTCTAGAAACAGCATTCGGTACCACCGAAAGTGCACTTGATCTCATGGTAAGGTTCTGTTAATGGGATTTATATGTTTAAATGAACGATTAGAATATTCCACCCTGAAACCATATGATTGTATGAAATTGATTAGAATCATGAGATTATTCTATTGATGTGTGTGGTTTTAGTCAGTGGAATTATATATCCGTGAGTGTAGTTTTTTTGTCAGAATTAGGGTATAACAATAGATCTGTACAATATGTCTATTATCGTATCTTAAAAAACAGACTGTCTGAGATTCGGTGCAGACCTTGGCTGGGGGCCACTGAGAGTACTTCCCAGGGTCTCCCTATCTTGAGGGAGGACGGGGAGTGATTCTCACGGCCTCCCCTAATCTTTGTCGGCTAGGTAGCAGGACAGTATGTGCGTAGGATACCTACTGTTTGTGTGGAAGTATGTGAGCAGCTATAAAATGAATGTCTTTGTATTCTTGACTTTAGAACGTTCTCTGAAAAAAACTGTAATAGCCTTTTGCATAAGCTGAGTCTTTGACTAATTAGTATTATACCCATGGTCTTACAAACCTCAGGGATTGGTCAGAGCTATTGATTGTTAGTTATTATCATTGGGGTTGAAAATTCTCGTGACAGGTTCAGAAACACATTTCAAAGTGAAGGAGAGAAGCTTTCAGCTTACCTGTTGAGACTTGACAAATTGCTGCATGTTGATTATCGAAAAGGAGGCATTGCGCTGTCAGAGATGAATCGTACACACATTGGCCAAGTAGTGAGAGGTGCATCCTCACATGACATGGTTGTGCTTCGTATTCGCATGACCTATTTACTGCGTGAACCACCAACCTTTACTGAACTACTGCAAGAAGTAAGGGAGGAGGAGGACATGATTCAAGAGAGTTATGTACAAGATCACACATCCGCCAAATGAAACTCGTCTTGCTCAGTTACTACTTCCAGAGAAGTTCAGAACTTTGGTCCTCAAGTCGCTGCATGATGACTTAGGTCATTTAGGATTTGACAAGACGTATGGACACAACACCATATCATCCTCAGGGAGATCCGCAACCTAAGCGATTCAACCGAACATTGTTGAACATGCTTGGAACTCTTGATCATACACAAAATAAAAAAATGGAGTCAGTATATTGGGCATCTAGTGCACTCGTATAACTGTACTCGGAATTAAGTGACTGGCTACTCGCCCTATTTTTTTATGTTTGGACGTGAAGCTAGATTGCACCTTGATATTTGTTTTGGAGTCTCGAGTGATAGCTCTTCAGAGAGAACTTACCTCAAGTATGTATCTGATATGAAGAAACAGTTATAAGCTGCTTACACATTTGCCGAGAGCACTGCTGGAAAGCAAAACCATGAAAACAAACAGCAATATGATAAGAAGATTCGCGACACGCAACTTGTGCCTGGAGACAGAGTCCTTATACGGAATCTAGGACTGCACGGAAAACATAAGCTGGCAGATCGCTGGGTTTCTACTCCATATGTGGTGGATGTCAAACTTACCTGTGTTCCGTTTGAAGCCTGAAAGTGGAGATGGACCCATTAAGATTCTTCATCGGAAACACCTGCTACCACTGGGGCAGAAAGTGCGCCTCGAACCTGTGGTTAACATAGAACCAACTCCTAGTAGAAGGACCCTGCAAAGAAGGAGGAAGAGAAAGGGAAATGAAAAGTTGCCTGGAAACTGTACTCCTCGGAATGATGAGACGGTAAAAGAGGTTAAGAATCCAGAAGATGAGAATGATTTTGACTCCGAAGATGAGGACATCGGAGTATGGTATGCGCCTAATACAAACTGTAGGAGCCGAGAAGTGGAAGATGTCGGAACCGTTTAGTTTGGACCTAGACATAGTTTGGAATCAAATGACAGGGGAACCTGAAGCAATAGAGTCCAGTCAAGAAGCTGAGGTCACAACTGGAGTTGAAGCAGATGATTATGTGGCATCTAACTCAATTGAAGAGATTCAAGAAGAGGAACGAGAAGTTTAAGGAGAAGTGGAAACTTCAGAGGAAATAGAAGGACCAGGAATAAGAAGATCTATAAGAGTAAAGAAAGCTCCTGTACTACTTACCTATGATAAACCTGGAGTTCCAAGTATAGCCCCAGTTGTCAGATACTGTTCCACACTCTGCAAGTGGTGAAGAAGAATTACAACGGAAGATGACACAAATAGAACAAAACCCATACCTACCGAGTTTTGAAGGAAAATACCGATTTGATTTAATAAGAGTTATAATTTTGTTAACCTGTTTGTGATAGGGGGCAGCATTTTCACTTTTGGATGAAAAGCGTGCCCAGAGTAAACTGCCTCCTACTCAGTCCCAGATGCTAATATATGCATATTATTAGTAGTATTGGATATAAAACACAACTGTTTGAATGATGTCTGTGAGTATAACAGAATTCATATGGCAGGCAAAAACCTGAGAAAAAATCCAAACAGGAAGTGGGAAATCTGAGGCGTGTAGTTTTTCAACTCATCCCCTATTGAAGATACAGTGGGATATTGGTCATGTTGCACTTCCTAAGGCTTCCACTAGATGTCAACAGTCTTTAGAACCTTGTTTGATGCTTCTACTATGAAGGGCGGCTGAATGAGAGGGGAATGAGTCACAGGTCTGGCAGAGAGCCACGGGCTCGTGACGCGCAGTCATGAGAAAGTTACCTCTCGTTCCATTGCTTTTCTACAGACAATGGAATTCTCCGGTTGGGACATTATTGAACATTTATGATAAAAACATCCTAAAGATTGATTCTATACATCGTTTGATATGTTTCTATGACCAGTAATATAACTTTTTGGAATTTTCGTCTGACATTCCAGCTGGAATTGCCCGCGCCTCGTGAGTTTCGATTTGTTTACTAAACGCGTGAACAAAAGGAGGTGTTTGGACATAAATTATGAACTTTATCGAACAAATCAAACATTTATTGTGGAACTGGGATTCCTGGGAGTGCATTCTGATGAAGATCATCAAAGCTAAGTGAATATTTATAATGCTATTTCTGACTAATGTTGACTCCAACATGGTGGATATCTGTTTGGCTTGATTTGTCGTCTGAGCGCCGTACTCAGATGATGCTTTTTCCGTAAAGTTGTTTGTTTTGAAATCTGACACAGCGGTTGCATTAAGGTGAAGTTTATCTAAAAGTTCCATGTATAATAGTTGTATCTATTATCAATGTTTATTATGAGTATTTCTGTGAATTGATGTGGCTCTCTGCAAAATCACTGCATGTTTTGGAACTACTGAACATAACACGCCAATGTAAAATTAGATTTTTGGATATAAATATGAACTTTACCGAACAAAACATACATGTACATGTATTGTGTAACATGAAGTCCTATGAGTGTCATCTGATGAAGATCATCACATACCTTTTTTCGCACTATTGGTTAGAGCCTGTAAGTAAGCATTTCACTGTAAGGTCTACACCTGTTGTATTCAGCGCACGTGACAAATAAACTTTGATTTGATTTTGATTTGATTTGAACCTTGAACCTTATGTATGTTGCCTTAGTGGAGTCATCTACGATTTCAATTTAATTTAATGCATGGGAAAGTATATCCTTATACAATAACACAAATCTATAATCATTCCATCTGAAGTTAATACCCCAGTTGACATCACCCTAGATAGTTTACAATAGATATTGGAGATGTCCTTCTCACCTAACATCCCATGCTGTTGGGATACTCTACATAAGTTAATATCGTGAGAGTCAAATTCGAGCCTGGTGAGAGGGTTACACCTGTTTTCGCCTTGTCTTTATGTGTATTGTATTTCAATTGATGAGGAACATTTTTTATTTAATCAATTTAGATTAAGGCTGAATGTGTAAAGTGCAAAAAGTCAAGGGGTCTGAATACTTTCCAAATGCACCGTATTTTGCATACACCACCGTACCATGAGGCATCCATGACTTCATCACTGGAAAAGATAAACGGTTGAGTTTGATATAATTTAAAAGCTTACAGTATTGTCAAACTATTTTAATAGTTTTTGAAAAATTATCCTGTCATTTTTAAACCTTAACGTAAATGATCTAAAAATGAATGAACTCAGATGTTTTTCATATTCACATACGTTTTAGCTTAGACTCTATTTCACATGCTGTGCAAACCATCGGTTGAGGCACAGCATGATCTTGAATACAGGGTGGGTGTCATTTAAAGTATAGCAATATAATTCAGAGAATGGACCTATCCTATACTATGGAGGAGTGACAGTATAATTTATAACAAATATTCCCATTCAAATCAATATTCTCTGTGTGGACCACCAACTATCTTTTTCAAATTATTTGTATTATGTTATTACAATTTATTCCATGTAATCAAGAGCATGTTGTGTCTCAACCTTAGATTATGTAAATCAGGGTCTAAATAAAATTATGCAAATATTTTATTTTTTTAAACGGTGTTTATGCATTTTTAGATAATTGATGTTAAAGGTGCAATATGCAGAAATCTTTCCGCCATTTCCTGGTTGTATAAATTTGATTTCAGTTTGTGACAAAACAACCAATGTATAGTGTAGAGCATCATTGTACCATCTAAACCGGTGTGAAATATCTGTTCAATAACCAGAAATAATGTATTTTCAGCTGTTTGAAGCTGGTATACAAAACTGAAAGTAACTGGAAGCAAAGAAAAAGTTTACATAGAACAGATCTACCACTTCTTAGACTTGCTTTCAGTGAGAACGACAGATGTATAACTCACATTTCTTTGTGAATTTGGTCTGGTCACCCACAATTCACATATTGCAGCTTTATAACTTAAAAAAGTAAAACATTAAAAGAAAATGTTTTCCCCAAGTGATCAAATAGTTTGTAAGCATCTAAATTACATCAATCTCAACCATTTATCTTTTACAGTGATGAAGACATCGATAACTCATGGTATGGAGGGGTATGGAAAAGGCACCATTATCTGTTGATTGTTTTAGAGTTCAGGTTCAGAAAGTTACTTCCTGAACACTCCCACAAAGGGCACATATGTATGTATAGAGGTTTCATTCAAATCAAAAAGGGTGCTGTCAAAAAGTTATTGAATTCATGGATTTATCCGGCAACCAATTTTCACACACCCACGTATGCACATGTGCGTGTAGTCTCATCTGTGATGAGTCAGCCATGTTATTTGACTTTTAAAAGCATCAGACAGTTTATTTAATTGAATCAAGATACTACTGTATTTTCACCTTTAAAGGCGTCCATATAAACAGGCCATGCAAATGAAGAACCAACTCGACAGTTTCTCAACGCAAACACTGTTCCTTAAACTGTCAACGTTAGGGATAATTTGCATTCCACGTCCCGATGCAGTCATATATTTTCAATGAGCACATAACAGACTGACTTCTACCTCCTAAAATGTCTTTAGATGGTAATTGCTGTTCAATGTTTCATCGCTCATGCATTCTTAAAAGACACTGTGGTGTGTGTGAGTGTAGTGGTTGACTTGAATGCCGCAAGAGTAGACCAAACACTTGGGGATTTCAGTCACACACACACACACACACACACACACGTGTCAATGGAGCCACTCTGAATAGGTCAGACTGATGTTGTGTGTCTGTTCAAGTGGTTGTGGTGCTCGCACACACGCACACACACACACACACACACACACACACACACACACACACACAGAGCGGTTGGCTTTGGGTGCTCTCACCAGCTATGTACTTAATGCTGATTGTTAAGGTTCTGACTCGTTACAGGCTGTCAGGCAAGAACAGTAGGGATGCTTCTAAGTTCAGGACTTTGTTGATCGACATCATCACCACACACACTTAATCTAAAAAGGAAATAGAATATACATAATAGTAACACTGGTAATGCAGCAATACAACAGGAACTGTATATAGCCTAGATAGCATAGCATTACAGGAACATTGACCTATTCACACATTACTACAAACCAAGATGTAAACACCTCAGCAGAGAGAGAGGCTAATTACTGACCCTCGCTCTCCAGGCAGGTAGAGATCTAATCTGACATGCCATAAATCAAGTGTGCATATGCACCAGGCCATCTAGAATATTCTACTCATTTTAGCTGGCATATAACACACTCTCTCTCAGCATGATTAAGATGTACCACATACTCATAATACTAAATACAACCATGCGATATCACACTAAATGGCAAGACGATATGTATTATTTAAACAGGTACACAATGCTACCGCTGGCGACGAAACAAATACGTTACAAATGTAACAAGATAGCCAACACCAGCAAGGTTTCAGTGACACGCATTAATCATCATAAACAATCCCCATCAATAAACGCCCCATCTTACATTGCGGATGCATGCACAAACACTTCCAGGGTAAACATGGAAAACTTGTCCATAATCCATCTTTTTCTTCTTCTATGGTATTATGGCGGTCCACAAACATACATTAAAGGTGCATGCCGACACCCACTGTATACAGCATGGGATTTAAAAAAATGGATACACCCATATTGTTCCTAAATAATTAACAATAGACAAAGAAACAAATACAAAAATCCATGTACTTCCTTAGTCAGATTCAAATGTCAACTCTGAACCCTACAGGCTCTGAGGCCTGAGAAGGAAGAGCAACCTTTTCCTTGCAATGTTTCGGCCAGGAGACCCAAGAACCTTTCAGTCGCAGATACAATTATGGACAGCTTCTTGCACTTCTTGTTTGTTTGGGGAGTACAATTAATCACATGGGCAATAAACGCCACAAAATCCACCTTCTTCATGATCAGCATGTCAGTGTCCATCAACTGTTGAATGACCCTCTGAATATCCACAGTCTGGGTTGCATCCCCTGCCGTATCTTCAGCTCCACTCAATCCTGCAACTATTTTGCGCGCCTCTATGTAGGAGACCTGCTGTACCGCCATGACCTTGGCCACTTCAAACTCTACCCTACTTGATACGGCGGCCATACCATTACGGCAAAACAACTGCTTGGATACGAAAGCTCTCATCACACATCTATCATACAGTGCCTTCGGGAAGTATTCCCACCCCTTGACTTTTCCCTCATTTTGTTGGGTTACAGCCTGAATTTAAAATGGGTTCAATTGAGATGTGTTACTGATCTACACACAATACCCCATAACGTCAAAGTGGAATTATATTTTCAGAAATCTTTACATATTAAGTGAATAAGTATTCAACCCTTTTGTTATGGCAAGCCTAAATAAGTTCAGGAGTCAAAATGTGCTTAACAAGTCACATAATAAGTTGCATCGACTCCCTCTGTGTTCAATTATAGTGTTTAACCTGATTTTTAAATGACTACCCCATCTCTGTACCCCACACATTTACTGCATCTGTACAGAAGGGTCCCCTCGGTTGAGCAGTGAATTTCAAGCACAGATTCATCCACGAAAACCAGGGAGGTTTTCCAATGGTTCGCAAAGAAGGGCACCTATTGGTAGATGGGTAAAAAAGAAAGCAGACATTAAATATCCCTCTGAACATGGTGCAGTTATGAATTATACTTTGGATGGTGTATCAATACACCCAGTCACTACAAAGATACAGGTGCCTTTCCTAACTAACCTATGTGGCCGGAGAGGAAGGCAACCGCAAAGGGATTTCACCATGATGCCAAGGAGAGTTACAGAGTTTAATGGCTGTGATAGGAGATAACTGAGGATGGATCACCAAAATTGTAGTTACTCCACAATACTAGTGAAAAGAAGGAAGCTTGTACAGACTTTTTTTTTCTCTCAAATAAATTCACCCTGTTTGCAACAAGGAACTAAAGTTATACTACAAAAAATGTGGCAAAGAAATTAGCTTTTTTGTCCTGAATACAAAGTGTTATGTTTTGGGCAAATCCAACACAACACATCACTGAGTACAGTACCACTCTTCATATTTTCAAGCATGGTATTGGCTGCATTATGTGTATGCTTGTCATCGGCAAGGACTAGAGAGTGTAGGATAAAAAGAAACAGAATCAAGCTAAGCACAGGCAAAATCCTAAAGGAAAACTGCTTTCTGAATGGCACACATACACAATCCACGTCTCAATTGTCCCAAGGCTTAAACCTCCTTCTTTAACCCGTCTCCTCCCCTTCATCTACACTGATTGAAGTAGATTAAACATCATCAATAAGGGATCATAGCTTTTACCTGGATTCACCTGGTCAGTCTATGTCATGAAAGAGCAGGTGTTCATAATGTTTTGTATACTCAGTGTGTATTAGTGTATACTTTTCCATACATTTTCGGAAAATGTTAGAATTGTTTGACATTCCACTTTGACATTCCATAATATTTTGTGTGATCGTTGACAAAAAATGACAATTAAATCAATTTTATTCCACTTTGTAACAGAAAGAAATGTGTCAAAAGTCAAGGGGTACGAATACTTTCTAAAGGCACTGTATCCCAGCTTCACATGTGAAGGGATATACTCTTTGTCAAACATCAATAATACCGTCAGGCTTCCCTCTTTTCTTCCATCCACTACGCGGTTCAGGCAGTCTGCTCCAACTATTCCTGGTATGTTTCTTCTAAACCATGAAGTTCTCAACAACCAACATGACACCAGAGATGACACCTTTTAATGGTGCTCTGCTCCAAAAATCTAAACTCTCCACTTCATATGTTGATAGTTTGAAGAGCCATAATGCCTTCACCTTCTGCTCTTTCGACACACAATCAAAACCAAACCACTTCTGATCACTGACCAACTCCACCTTTCCTAATGCATCCCCAACCCCCGTATGGCAAAAAATGCATTTCAATATATTTAATTAACAATTAACTCTGGTAAATTGTTTAGAATAAATGTAGAGACATTTGTATCTTTGCGAAAATGCATGTAATGCCTGACAATATTCCAGAAATGTATGACTAAGACATCTAGTCTACAGGGTGGCGAAAGCGGTTTCTAATTAAGGCTTCTTAAATGACTCTTTATGTATTGATCAATGGCAGTGACGTAATTTAAATTGTGATAGTGAGTAACTTTTTTGATTTTGACTATTTTGTTACGTTTACAGCCCTTTTCTAAAATGGATGATTCCCCCCCCCCTCCCTCCTAATCAAGCTACACACTAACACATAATGACAAAGCAAAAGCAGGTTTTTAGAGATTTTCAAATCAAATCGGTTACATACACGTGGTTAGCAGAGGTTATTGCGGGTGTAGTAGAATGCTTGTGCTTCTAGCTCTGGCAGTGGCGTAATAGTCAAGGAGTATATCATCTCTACCCTACATGATACCCTAGACCCACTCCAATTTTCTTACCGCCCCAATAGGTCCACTGACGATGCAATCGCCATCACACTGCACACTGCCCTATCCCATCTGGACAAGAGGAATACCTACGTAAGAATGCTGTTCATTGACTACAGCTCAGCATTTAATACCATAGTACCCTCCAAACTCGTGATTCCTAGTCTATGCCTATAGGCAGCAGCCTCTAATATGCTAGTAATGGCTGTTTTAACAGTCTGATGGCCTTGAGATAGAAGCTGTTTTTCAGTCTCTTGGTCCCAGCTATAATGCACCTGTAATCTTCTGGATTATAGTTGGGGTGAACAGGCAGTGGCTTGGGTGGTTGATGTCCTTGATGATCTTGTTGGCCTTCGTGTGACATCGGGTGCTGTAGGTGTCCTGGAGGGCGGGTAGTTTGCCCCCGGTAATGCGTTGAGCAGACCGCACCATACAGCCGACAGGATGCTTTCAATAGTGTATCTGTAAACATTTGAGAGGGTTTTAGTTGACAAGCCAAATTTCTTTAGCCTCCTGAGGTTGAAGAGGCTCTGTTGTGCCTTCTTCACCACATTATCTGTGTGGGTTGTCCATTTCAGTTTTTCAGTGATGTGTACGCCAAGGAACTTGAAGCTTTCTACCTTCTCCACTGCGGTCCCGTCGATGTAGATAGGGGAGTGCACCCTCTGCTGTTTCCTGAAGTCCACAATCATCTCCTTTGTTTTGTTGACGTTGAGTGATAAGTTGTTTTCCAGGTACCACACTCCCAGAGCCCTCACCTCCTCCATGTAGGCTGTCTCATCATCGTTGGTAATAAAGCCTACTACTGTTGTTTCGTCTGCAAACTTGATGATTGAGTTGGAGGTGTGCTTGGCCACGCAGTCATGGGTGAACAGGGAATACAGGAGGGGACTGAGCACGCACCCTTGTGGGAACCCAGTGTTGACCCAGTTAAAAAGAAAAAGCCATATCTCAGACTGGCCAATAAAAATAAAATATTAAGATGGGCAAAGAACACAGACACTGGACAGTGGAACTCTGCCTAGAAGGCCAGCATACCGGAGTCGCCTCTTCACTGTTGACGTTGAGACATTGTATTGTGGGTGCTATTTAATGAAGCTGCCAGTTGAGAACTTGTGAGGCGTCTGTTTCTCAAACTAGACACTCTAATGTACTTGTCTTCTTGATCAGTTGTGCACCGGGGCCTCCCACTCCTCTTTCTATTAAGGTTAGCGCCAGTTTGCACTGTTCTGTGAATGGAGTAGTACACAGCATTGTATGTGATCTTCAGTTTCTTGACAATTTCTCAGATTACCAGGACGTGTACTCTGAGCATGCGCTGACCAACTGGCAAGTGTCTTCATTGACATTTTCAACCACTCCCTGTCGGAGTCTGTAATACCACCATGTTTCAAGCAGACCACCATAGTCCCTGTGCCCAAGGAATCTAAGGCAACCTGCCTAAATGACTACCGACCCGTTACACTCACGTCTGTAGCCATGAAAGGCTTTGAAACGCTGGTCATGGCTCACATCAAAACCATTATCCCAGAAACCCTAGAAACACTCCAATTTGCATATCGCACCAACAGATCCACAGGTAATGCAATCTCTATTACATTCCACACTGCCCTTTCCCATCTGGACAAAAGGGACACCTATGTGAGAATGCTATTCATTGACTACAGCTCAGCGTTCAACACCATAGTGCCCTCAAAGCTCATCACTAAGCTAAGGACCCTGGGACTAAACACTTCCCTCATCCAAGACTTCCTGACGGGCCACCCCAGGTTGTAAGGGTAGGTAACAACACATCCGCTACGCTGATCCTCAACACGGGGGCCCCTCAGGGGTGCGTGCTCAATCCCCTCCTGTACTCCCTGTTCACTCATGTCTGCACGGCCAGGCACAACCTCAACACCATCATTAAGTTTGCTGATGACACAACAGTGGTAGGCCTGATCACAGACAACAAAGAGACTATAGGGAGGAGGTCAGAGACCTGACCGTGTGGTGCAAGTACAACAACCTCTCCCTCAACGTGATCAAGACAAAGGAGATGATTGTGGACTACAGGAAAAGGAGGCCTGAGCATGCCCCCATTCTCCTCGATGGGGCTGTAGTGGAGCAGATTGAGAGCTTCAAGTTCCTTGGCGTCGACATCACCAACAAACTAGCATGGTCCAAGCACACCAAGACAGTCGTGAAGAGGGCACAAAAAAAACTTATTCAGCGTCACGAGATTGAAAAGATTTTGCATGGGTCCTCAGATCCTGACGGGTTGCATCACTGCCTGGTATGGCAACTGCTCGGCCTCCGACCGCAAGACCCTGCGTACGGCCCAGTACATCATCAGGGCCAAGCTTCCTGCCATCCAGGACCTCTATACCAGGCGGAGTCAGAGGAAGGCCCTAAAAATTGTCAAAGACTCCAGCGACCCTAGTCCTAGACTGTTCTCTCTGCTATCGAATGGCAAGGGGTACTGGACAGCTCCATCCCCAAACCATAAGACTCCTGAACAGCTAATCAAATGGCTACCCAGACTATTTGCACCCCCCCCCCCCACCGCTGCTGATACTCTCTGTTATCATCTATACATAGCCACTTTAATAACCCTACCTGCATGTACATATTTACCATTTACCTCAACACCGGTGCTCCCACACATTGACGCATTGACTCTGAATCGGTAACCCTGAATATAGCCGCGCTATTCATTATTTGTTTTTCTTATCACTTACTTTTTTGTTGGAGGGGGGGGGGGGTGTTTTCTTAAAACTGCATTGTTGGTTAAGGGCTTGTAAGTAATCATTTCACTGTAAGGTTTTACACATGTTGTATTCGGCGCATGTGACAAATACAATTTGATTTGATCTATTGTCTTTACCAGATTTAGGTATAACAGGTATCAACCCTTGTTTCATAGTTGTCATGAGACCATTATTTTCTATGCATTCATTAAAAGGCATCAGTTATTTTATATCTCTGTAGAAATGTAATATTAGTCCATCTTGTCCAGGTTCTTTCCCTAATGATATTCTCTTAATAGCAGTGTAAAGTTCTTTCATACTGATTTCAGAGTCACAAGTCTCTTTAAATGCTAAGTCTATCTTGGGGATATGTGGTTTTATACTTTCAAGAAAGACAAACCATTCATGAAGAGTAGGAGGACGAATACAGTTTGGAGTAAAATGATATACTTTTTCAGAAATCAATCTAAGATATGTATATTCATCATCATTAATCAATAACAATACATGAATTACATTTCTCTCCTGTTTGCTTTTTTTTATATACCACTACAGTAAGAACAGTTTCCTCCGCTTCTTCTATCCATCTGTCTCGTAACCTTACATAGGCACCTTGTGCTCTTTTAAGATATAGATATAACTTGGACCGTAAACTGATACGTTAAAAAAATAATAATCAGCGTCAGATATTAATGTCCTACTACAGCATTTACTAAAGGCCTACACCAACTTAACCTCAAATTCTCTCTTTGGCCTACTCTTGGATTCACTAAACTGTGACAAAAACTCCTTCAAATGTAAAGTTTTTCCATCTACTACTACAGCTAGTTACAGTCATATCATTCTTAATATTCAGCATTAAATCTTTAATAGCGTTACCACAATCCTCATCATTCAAACGGTCTGCAATGAACTTTCAGATTTTTTTAATCCTAACTTCTGGTATCAAGACAAGCTGTGTCACAAAATGATCTGTCAAAGGAGCACTAGAACTTGATACATCGGACACACATCTTATCATTTCAGGTGTTGCTCACCAGAAATCTACTCTGGATGCAGCTATCATTATGTTTTACCCATGAAAATTGGTTCAAATCTGGATTTCTACCCTTCCAAACATACAGCACGCCGATATCAAACCAATTATCAGGTGTCAAATTAAAATCCCCAGCAATCCCCAGATAAAGATCCTTACATTCAGAAATATCATGTCACTTTTAATAACAACAGTTTGTTTTGGTTACTATTATCGTATCCACAAATATTCATCAAAATAAAAAAAAGGCTCCTTCAACATTTAACACAACAGCCAGCAAATGATCGTCCTCATCAGCGTTGAATGTAACTACCTTCACGGCACTTTGGTTGACACATATGGCAACACCTCCAGACCGGATAGAGCCATGATTGAACTCTACATATAGACTCTCGCTCTGTGTGACTCAGCGTGTCTTCCCACTGGTTTGACCAGAAGATGGCATCACTCAAATTAGTTTCTTGTAAGAAAGTGAATGGGCCTTTTGCCCTTTACAAAATAGAAAAGATTTTTGCTTCACATTGTCTTTTAAAACCCTAGTGTTCAATGAAATACAATAAAATACTTGGACATCTTCCATATGCCATCTCTGTACTGACGTTTAATAAACTGTATGATCACCAGGCGGGTCCACTTCTCGTCCTTCTATCCAGGCGATATACAGTGTCCGTGTAACAGTATAGACTTTACGTCCGTCCCCTCGCCCCGACCTGGGCGCGAACCAGGGACGCTCTGCACACGTCAACAGTCACCCTCGAAGCATCGTTACCCATCGCTCCACAAAAGCCACGGCCCTTGTAGAGCAAGGGGAACCGCTACTTCAAGGTCTCAGAGCAAGTGACGTCACCGATTGAAGCAAAACTAGCGCGCACCACAGCTAACTAGCTAACCATTTCACATCGGCTACATCCGCATACTCGTCCATTTTCTGTGACCATTCTGGGACTACTCTTCTGAGTAGCTGTACCATGTCCTCCCTGGTGTTTTCATTCATTTTCTCCCTCATTCTTTTGACTCTCAAGTTCCACAGTCTTTTGTACCGGTCCGGCACTCTTGAACTCTCCTTGAGCTCGTTGACATCTGTACATAAGGTAGACACTTGTTTTTCCAAAGTAGAGACTTTCTGCTTATATTCCTTCACCTCCACTGCATTGAACTCCATTGCCTTGGTAAGACTGGCAATCAACACACACTTCTGTGTCATCTGGTAACCAAGATCTTCCATCTTTTTTTCTTGTGTATCAAGTCTGTCCAAAAGGGCGGCGATGGCAGCCAACACAGTAGCGGAGGATGACTGGGTTCATTAGGTTTAGTCAATTTCCGAACGTGGGCTCCTTTAGTCGGTGTCATAGGTGGGGAAATCGCTCGCCTCGTCACGGCTCTGTTTATCACTGCCGCTCGCCGTGAAATCCATAGCCATAGCATGCTCATGCTCCACCTGAGATGTGGATCTAGGACTTTCCATGGGCTCTTTCTGAACATGCTCCATCTCTGTTTAATTTTCAATTTATATTTTCATTTTATTGGGTAAAAAAAACATTACTGGGTGATTATACATATAGACTCTCTCTCTGTGTGACTCTGTTTTTATCAGTGTACAGTTTATTCACCATTACTCAGCACCTCTACACTAAATCATTTTCTCAGCGTGTGTGCCAGCTCATGCTTTTTATTAGATCATTTTCTTGGTTTGACATGGTTAGACTGTTGATTTCAACTGTATAGTGGGGGTAAAAATAAATGACACATTCTTTTTGAAGAGCTTTTTCAGACTATGGCAGTCGCTCAGTCCACCATTTTGCCGGAAGTCATATCCAGAGATCAGAGACGGGAAAGCACTTGCTTTATTTTCTACAGTTTTGCCTGACAAAAACAGAGTAGGCCATGTTGATATTATCCATGAAATAGACTGTTAACCTCTTACATCTATGGGGGCGCTATTTCATTTTTGGATGAAAAACGTTCCCGTTTGTCACAAAAAGATGCTCGACTATGCATATAATTGCTACCGTTCGAAAGAAAACACTCTGACGTGTCCAGAAATACAAAGATCTTCTCTGTGCGTGCCCTATAACGTGAGCTTCAGGCAAAACCAAGATGAGATGGCATCCAGGAAATGACAAGGATTTTTGAGGCTCTGTTTTCCATGATCTCCTTATATGGCTGTGAACGCGAGAGGAGTGAGTCAACCCTTTCTGTCGTTTCCCCAAGGTGTCTGCAGCATTGTGACGTATTTGTAGGCAGATCATTGGAAGATTGACCATAAGAGACCACATTTACCACGTGTCCGCCCGGTGTCCTGCGCCGAAATTGGTGCGCAAAAGTCACCTGCCAGTATTTTTCCATACGATACAGAGAGTAAAGCAAGCTTCCACGAACTGCATGTCAATGAAGAGATATGTGAAAAAACACCTTGAGGACTGATTCCAAACAACGTTTGCCATGTTTCGGTCGATATTATGTAGTTAATCCGGAAAAAGTTTTACGTTGTAGGTGACTGCATTTTCGGTTCGTTTCAGTAGCCAGGCGCAATGTAGAAAACGGAACGATTTCTCCTACACACAGACGCTTTCAGGAAACACTGCGCATTTGGTGTGTAACTGAGAGTCTCCTCATTGAAAACATCAGAAGCTCTTCAAAGGTAAATGATTTTATTTATTTGGTTATCTGGTTTTTGTGAAAATGTTGCGTGCTACATGCTACACAAAATGCTATGCTAGCTTTGCATACTCTTACACAAATTAGTCAATTTCTATGGTTCAAAAGCATATTTTGAAAATCTGAGATGACAGTGTTGTTAAGAAAAGGCTAAGCTTGAGAGCAAACGCATTATTTTAATTTTATTTGCGATTTTCAGAAATCGTTAACGTTGCGTTATGCTAATGAGCCTGAGGCTTTAGTCACGATCCCGGATCCGGGATGGGGAGTTTCAAGAAGTTAAGCCATCTACTACGGAGGCAACGTTGCCAGGACAATAACAGGCTACTTAGCAATTTTGGGTGGCTACTGGCTATATGTCTAAAGATAGCTGCAACATCACGCTGCCTTCAATATTATGGGATGAAGATGTACCATATTCTGGCAAATTAATAACGCTGTTTGTAAGGTAGAAAAAGCCTACCCAGTTGGCAACGTGCATTCTGCATCCAGGCAGCCCTCCAAAGTGATAGCATGCGGTGCAGACAGACCGTACTTTCCAACTGACCCTGCAACCTCCACTGCATACATGTAGGCCTTATGGTATGCCGTGACTAGAACCGGCACCTTCGCTTGACAACGGCTTCGCTCCAAAAGATTGTCAACTTCATGGGAGTGGTGCGTGGGCGTAGGCGTGAACCTATTCAAGTAAGTCAACAAATTGTTGGCTACAAGCAGGCCACTGTGTGTAGGCTAATGAGCTGCTAGCTAGCTAGCTAACCAACTTTACTTGATATACTATAGCTAAGTGAAATATCATCAGCTAGCTAAATTCATATTAGCTGATGTAAGCTCATTTATCATTGTAAGTTAAAAACTCACGCTCTAACTGCATTTGTAGATATTATAACAACAATGGAAGAGGGTGAAAGGATTTGCTGCTCTAGCTGTCAGTAAAGAGAGTAGATGTACTAATTAGATAGGACAGGTTGTGGGAGGACATTATGAAAAGAATCTCCAGTTCTTGTTTTTAAAGAGGAAAACTATGAAGACAGACGTAGAGATAATAGTCAGGGCTGTGTAATTGTAATATAATGAAACCTGTTTCTTTGTGATGATGTCTGTCCTCAGTTATGGAGAGCTGCGAAAGCTTGTCTGCAGATGAAGAGGTCCCAGTAAATGTCCCAAGAGACTGCTGGCACATCCTTGTATGTCATTGGTTGGATATGTACTTATGTTACCAAATGTTGTATACAGAAATATAGTTAAAAGTCACA
The DNA here is from genome assembly GCF_036934945.1 of Oncorhynchus masou masou. Taxonomy (NCBI): domain Eukaryota; kingdom Metazoa; phylum Chordata; class Actinopteri; order Salmoniformes; family Salmonidae; genus Oncorhynchus; species Oncorhynchus masou. Next base: position 19,827,154 of record NC_088232.1, read on the forward strand.
CACAATGTACCGGTAGGCTACAAATGTATCACAACTGGATCAAGCCAATCCTGCTCCTAGAGGTATGCTGGGTGCGCAGCTGTCTGTTCCAGCACACCTGATTCAACTTAACAAACCTAATGAGTTATTGTATTATTTTTGGGCTGGAAGAGATCAGAGAGTGGATCAGGGACTGGATCAAGGTTGGCCACCACTGGTATGGACAATTTTTTGTTCACCTGAAATGTTGCTCTAGTAATAATAGCCTAATTACTAAGATGTCTTACATTTACAAACGGGTTAGCTTATTTGTGAATTTGGAAATGATAGGTTGATTCCTTCAATGACTATTCATTCACGTGTTTAAACTTGTTTTAATTGTTAACTTCAAATATTATTCAAGAGGAATTGGTGTCAATGTTCATTAATCACAGATCACAATTTTGCAATGAAAAGGTGTAAAGGGGATCTCTCTCCAATTTGTCTGTTTCAGTGTTGCTTCCTCAAATTAACATGACCTTAATGTCCAGGTGTGAGCTCTCCAATCTGTTTTATTTGATTGTGTTGGATTTGCATTAAACAATTTCATGTCAGAAAAATGATGGAGAAAATCTGGCTTTTGGTTAGCCTCATATACATTATCTATCATTTTAAATTGAGAACATATATCTGCTTCAGATGTACAATGACATGAGTCCAGTAATCCCATCATACAGTAGTCCTATGGCTGCATTGGTGACGCATGCCATCATGATACGCTGCAAAAGGGTTTCACATGGCTGATATCCTGAGACAGAGTCTCCAGAGTTTCCAAATTCACTCTGTCTCAGGATATCAGCCATGTGAAACCATTTTGCAGCGTATCATGATGGCATGCGTCACCAATGCAGCCATAGGACTACTGTATGATGGGATTACTGGACTCATGGGCATGTGAAATGTACCCCTTGTCATTGTACATCTCAAGCAGATATATGTTCTCAATTTAAAATGATAGATAATGTATATGAGGCTAACCATAAGCCAGATTTTCTCCATTATTTTTCTGACATGAAATTGTTTAATACAAATCCAACACTTCTATTCTAAGTACAGTACTGTACATGAAAATAACCAGCTGACAATTTATAGGCTAATAAAAAGTGCCAAAAAGGAAAACAATGGAGCTCGTGGAGCGTCAGTGTGCTCCTCGCAATGTGCCCATTGCAATGAAAGTGGCTGTGAAGGCCCAGCTGGACAAGTATGAGGCCGATGGCCACATGACATCTTTGACTGAACCAACTGACTGGATCAGCAATATGGTCATAGTGAAAAAACCAGAGAAGCTGAGGGTCTGCATCGACCCAAAGCATCTGAACCAAGCACTGAAACGATCCCACTACATCATGCCGACACTAGAGGATGTCCTCTATAAGCTTCCCAAGGCCAGAATTTTCACCTTGGTGGATGCCCGAGATGCATTCCTTCAATGCAAGCTGGATGAAGAAAGCAGTCTCATGACTACCTTCTGGACCCCCTGGGGTCGGAAACACTGGCTCAAGCTCCAGTTTGGTGTCTCAGTGGCGCCTGAGATATACCAACGTAAGCAGCACGAGTTACTGGCTGGGCTCAAGGGCATTGAACCCATCGCCGATGATGTTCTGATCGTAGGCTGTGGTGACACAGACGAAGAAGCAGAACGGGACCACGATGTGAAGCTCCTGGCACTGATGGAGCGCTGCCGATCAGTTAAGCTTCGCCTTGGCCTGAAGAAGCTGCAGTTCAAGGTGAAAGACGTACACTTCCATGGCCACATTCTCCCGGCAAAAGGCCTGAAGCCGGACCCAGACAAGGTCAGAGCGATCCTTGACATGCCAAACCCGTCTGATGCAAAAGGAGTACAGTGTCTCATCGGCTTTGCAAACTATCTTGCAAAGTTCATGCCACACCTATCAGCAGTCTGTGAGCCTCTGCGCCGGTTGCTGGACAAAGACACACCATGGCACTGGCTACCCAAGCACGAGGCCGCAGTGCAGGAGATGAAATCTCTGGCTTCATCCATGCCAGTGTTGCGCTACTACGACGTCATGAAGCCTGTCACAATCCAGAGCGACTCCAGCCAAAGGGGACTTGGATGCTGCCTTATGCAGGAAGGCCAGCCCGTTGCGTTTGCCTCGAGAGCGCTCACCCCCACCGAACAAAACTATGCACAAATTGAGAAAGAGTGCCTCAGCATCGTCTTCTCCTGCCAGCGATTCCATCACTACTTATATGGGCGAGACCTGGTTACTGCTGAAACTGACCACAAACCACTCATTGCCATATTCAGTAAACCTCTCCTCAACGCGCCCAAGAGGCTTCAAAGCATGCTCCTGACTCTGCAAAACTACAGCCTGAAGGTCATCTACAAGCCAGGACCAGAGATGTACATCAGCGACACACTGAGCAGGGCAACAACACAATGTACAGGCAGAGGCACTGTCTATCAGCGGCAAACCATCTGTTCGCTACAGCAGGAACAACAAGATGTTCAACAGATCAATCAGACAGACTACTTAAACGTCACAGATCCCCGCCTAGCCCAGATAAGGCAACACACTGACAAGGACGAACACCTACAGTCACTGAAGTCCATGGCTCTTGCAGGTTGACCATACCTGAAAGAGGAGACACCTTTCACAGTGAGAGAATACTGGACCTTTCGAGATGAGATCAGCGTGCAAAATGGCGTCTTGTTCAGAGGTCAGAAGGTCATTATTCCCAAATCACTACGTCCAGAGATGCTTACCCGCATACACTCCAGTCACGTTGGAGGTGACGCATGCTACCGCCAGGCTCGTGAAACATTATACTGGCCAAACATGCAAGCAGAAATTAAAGACTTTGTCAGCAACTGTACCACATGCAACGAGTACGCTCATGAACAGCAAAAGGAAACCATGATGTCACACGAACTGCCCACAAGGGCCTGGCAAATTGTCAGCATGGACTTATTCAGCCACAGACAAAAGGACTATCTTCTAATTGTTGATCACTACTCTGACTTTTGGGAAATTGAACTGCTCCCTGACTTGTCTGCAGAGACGGTCATAAAGCGCTGCAAGGCGCAGTTCGCAAGGCAAGGTCAGCCTGACAAGGTAATCACGGACAATGGCCCACAATTCACTGCACAGTTCAAGCGTTTCGCCTCAGAATGGGAGTTTGACCACGTGACCTCCTCTCCAAGACACCCAAAAGCAAATGGCAAGGCAGAATCAGCTGTCAAGATTGCAAAAGACCTGTTAAGCAGGGCCTTGCGCGACAGCAACGACCCATGGAAAGCGATCTTACAGTGGAGGAACACACCCACCGAAAACATGGACAACAGCCCAGCACAACGCCTTCTGTCCAGACGTCTGAAGACTACCATCCCCGTAGCTAACAAGCTACTTGAGCCCTGCGTCATGGTTGGCGTCACGGACAAACTGCGTCACAGAAAGCAGTGCTTCTATGACCGGACTGCTCGAGACCTACCAGAGCTGGACGTGGGTGAAACAATAAGGATGAAACCGCTGCCGGGAGACCACACAGAACTCTGGAGGCTGGGCACATGCCTACAGAGTTGCACCACGTTCTTACCTGGTGGATGTTGGTGGCTCACTCTATCGTCGCAATCGGGTAGATCTGCACGTAGCAGAGCAGACAAACCAGAACACGCCATACACTCACCTAGATGAGCTGGATCACAGTCCAGGCCTAAGGGTAAGGGGCGCAGAATTGAGACATGGGCCAACTGAAGGTGAGGCTTCTACCCCACCAAGCTCTCCAGCTCGTGCCCCTAATCCTACCCGTCAGAGCCAATACTTACTCACGGGTGGGTCGGCTGTGCAAGCCACCGGACAGGCTTACTCTGTAAGCAAGGGACTGTTAACTTGCCCCTGGTTAATTAAAATATATATTTTTTCTTAAATAATAAAATTAAAACAAAAAAGGAAGATGACAACTGAAGTAAAAAGAAAATGTAATGCCTTTTCTATTGTTATGAACTGACTGTTAAGAACTTAAATGTTATGCCTTTATGTTTGCACTTTCTATTGAAAATGATGATGTTACGGAGTCTAGTTGATAGGTAATCGACTAGCCGGACTGTTCCCAGGACTCCAGTTGTACGGTTTTGTACGCGACAACACACCTGGAGTTTGTAAAAAGGCACGTGACAACACACCTGGAGTTTGTAAAAAGGCACACGACAACACACCTGGAGTTTGTAAAAAGGCACGCGAAAACACACCTGGAGTTTGTAAAAAGGCACGCGACAACACACCTGGAGTTTGTAAAAAGGCACGCGACAACACACCTGGAGTTTGTAAAAGGCACGCGACAACACACCTGGAGTTTGTAAAAAGGCACGCGACAACACACCTGGAGTTTGTAAAAAGGCACGCAAAAGACTCTGAGAACAAAAGCAAAAGGTTCTGTGGTCTGTTGAGACAAAAATATAACTCTTTGGCTTGAATGCAAAGCGCTATGTCTGGAGAAACAGCTCATACCCTGTCTAACGCCATCCCTGCAGTGAAGCATGATGCTATGGGGATGCTTTTTATTTAAAAGAATTTGACCCCCTTTTCTCCCCAATTTCGTGGTAGCCAATTGTTAGTAATTACTATCTTGTCTCATTGCTACAACTCCCTTACGGGCTATGGAGAGACAAAGGTCGAAAGTCAAGCGTCCTCCGAAACACAACCCGAAAGCCAGCCACACCAATGTGTCGGAGGAAACACCGTGCACCTGGTGACCTTGGTTAGCGTGCACTTCGCCCGACCCACCACAGGAGTCGCTGGTGCGCGATGAGACAAGGATATCCCTACCGGCCAAACCCTCTCTAACTCAGACGATGCTAGGCCAATTGTGAGTCGCCCCACGGACGTCCCGGTCAAGGCCGGCTGCGACAGAGCCTGGGTGCGAACCCAGAGTCTCTGGTTTTAGCAGAGACTTTTAGCAGCATAGATTGGGAGACTGGTAAGGATAGAGGGAACAATGAATGGAGCCAAAATAAGGTAAATCCTTGATGAGGACCTGCTTCAGAGTGCCAACAACCTTAGACTGGGTCGAAGATTTACATTCCAACAGGACAATGACCCCAATCATACAGCCAAAGAAATGCTGGAATGGCTTTGTAACAACAATGTGAAAGTCATTGAAGCCCAGAAGTGAGGAGCAGATGTTAGCCCAGACTTGAATCCCATTGAAAAGACTTAAAGATGAATGTTTACCGCTGCTCCCAATCTAACTTAACAGAGCTTGAAAAATCTGCAAGGAAGAATGTGCAAAATTCCTCAAATCCTAATGGGCAATCACTGATACAGACATACCCAAGACGACTCAAATCTGTAAACGTCGCCTTCTACAAAGTATTGACTGAGGGGTGTGAATATTCATGTAAATGAGACATTTCTGTATTTCATTTTCAATAATTTTGCAAAAATGTCATGAAACATGTGTTCACTTTGTCATCATGGAATATTGTGTGTAGATGGGTGAGAAAAAAAATCTATGTAATCACTTTTGAATTCAGGCTGTAACACAACAAAATGTGGATTAATCGAGGGGTATGAATACTTTCTGAAGGCACTGTAAATGTCTCATAGTCTCCTACACATAGGCTACTTCCTGTCCTTAAAACAAAAACTAAAATGAAATAATGTGAAAATGAAATCTAAATGTTTTCATAAAACTTAAATTCAAAACTTAAACCTTCTATGCTCAGTTCGAGGGAATAAACAATAAACCGTGCATGAGAGCACCAGCTGTTCCAGACAACTGTGTAACCTCTTTTTCCGTACCTGATGTGAGTAAGACCTTTAAACAGATTAACATTCGCAAGGTATTCCTTTTGTCCAGGTGGGTGAGGGCAGACGGAATACCAGGAAGCGTACTCAGAGCATGAGCGGACCAACTGGCAATTGTCCACACTGACATTTACAACCTATACCTGACCCAGTCTTGTTTAAAACAGACCACCATAGTCAAAAATGCAAAAGGTAATCTGCCGAAATGACTATCGCCCCGTAGTACTCACATTTACTGTATAGCCATGAAATGCTTTGAAATGCTGGTCATGGCTCACATCAGCACCATCATCCCAGACACCCTAGATGCCCCAACTGATCCACAGATGGTGCAATCTCTATTGCACTCCACACTGTCCTCACCCACCTGGACAAAAGGAATACCTACTGTATGTAAGAATGCTGTTCATTGCCTATAGCTCAGCATTCAACACCATAGTCCCTTCCAAACTCATCACCAAGCTCAGGACCCTGGGACTGAACACATCCCTCTGCAACTGGATCCTGGAACTTCCTGACACGCCAGAGCCAGGCTATGTAACAACTCATCTGCCACACTGATCATCAACACCTGGGCCCTTCAGGGGTGTGTGCTTAATCCCCTCGTGCATTCTCTGTTAATCCACAACTGCGTGGGCATGCAAGACTCCAACACCATCATCAAGTTTCTTGACAACACAACAGTAGTAGGACTGATCACATACGACAACGAGGCAGCTTATAGGGAGGAAGTCAGAGACCTGGCTGTGTAGTGCCAGGACAACAACGTCTCCCTCAACGTCAGCATGACAAAGGAGCTGATCGTGGATTACAGGAAACGAAAGGGAAAGCACCCCACCCCCACCCCCATCGATGGGGCTGTAGTGGAGTAGGCAGAGAGCTTCAAGATCCTCAGTGTCCACAGCACTAAGGAAACAACATGGTCCACACACCAACACCGCTGAAGAGGGCACGATAGCACCTCCTCCACCTCAGGAGGCTGAGGCATGGGCCCTCTTCCCCCTTAGGCATGGTCCCTCAGATCCTCTAAAAGGTCTACAGCTGCACCATTGAGAACATCTTGGCTGGCTGTATCACCGCTTGGTACGGCAACTTTAAGGCTCTACATAGGGTGATGAGTACGGACTAGACCTGTTTGTGCTATCATTCCACTCCTTGCCACTTCTTGCCATATGTAAAACCTGAGTGGAATGATAGCAAAAACAGGTCTGATACCCATACTAGTAGAATGTCACCTGCGCAGGAAATGCAGCCTACTTGCCCGACTGGCTATTACCCAAAATGCTTTAGTTCCATCCCTAAGCCTATGGGTAATTTACTGTAAGTAGGGACTGTTTCACTTGAGCCTTGCAGGCCTTAATGCTCAAAATCAGTTTTGTTTTCCAAATCCGTTTTGGAATACTGACAGTAAAAAATCATTTGTGGGCAAATAAATTTGACACAAACACATCTGACCAGGGATCAGATTTGTACCTGATTTCAAACCACCTACAAAGGTGGTTTGAAATGTTTCTTGAAATATCTGATTCCATGTGGATCTTGGTCTTTACAGTTCTTTCTCTGTCACATACACTTAATATTCTCCTTTATGTTCCTTATGTAACAGTATTGCTTCTGTCCCTCTCCTCACCCCAACCTGGGCTTGAACCAGGGGCCCTCTGCACACAGTCACCCTCAAAGCATCATTACCTATCACTCAACAAAAGCCAACTACTTCAAGGTCTCAGAGCGGGTGACACACCGCTAACTAGCTAGCCATTTCACACTGGTTACACCCACCCCACTTTGACCTCCTCCTTCTCCACAGCAACCAGTGATCCAGGTCAATAGCATCAATGTAACAGAGATGCTTTCCTCCCTCTCCTTGCCCTGCACCCTGGGCTTAAATCAGGTACTCTCTGAAGCAACTACTTCAAGGCCTCAGAGCAAGTGACGTCACTGAATGAAACGCTACTAGCGCATACCGCTATCAAGCTAGCCATTTCATACCGGTTACACTTAGTCATCACTTCTTCCTCCTCTCTTCCTCTGCACTCTCCTGTCTTCTTTCCTGTGGTCCATCAAAGCTCAGTTAATAGAGCCTGCCGCTTGGATAAAAGTGTCTGCTAAATGGCATCTATTATTTATATAGATATATAGAATATATAATATATTCTCGCTCCCTTATTCTCGCTCGCACTAAACTTCAATCCCACACTTCCCTTCCCTATATTTTTACTCCTCCAAAAGCACCCCCCCCCCGCCCTCCCACAGGGGACCTGTCTTCCGCCTGTCTCACCCCATATTGTTCCAAAAGTCAATGATTGTGTTTGACTAAACACCTGACCAGGGGTCAATAATCCCCTATCCTTCAAGGCTCCTCGCGGAATGGCACACTATTCACTATATAGTGCAATACTTTTGACCAGGGCCCATAGAGATCTGGTCAAAATTTGTGAGCTATGTAGGGAAGAGGATATCATTTTGGACACATCCCAGTGTAATAGGCAGCATATAGGGCTCAAGCGGTTGGTTGGTGGGCCAGACAAGTCCATGGGGATAAAATACAATCAGACAGAGCAAGATATGATCTGTGGGATCAGCAGGAGTCCTCCAATAATCCTATCAGGCTGTTAATTAAGTTTGGCAACAGAAACATGAGCTACTGGTCCCTGTGGAGTCATCATAGCTGACTGGAACTGAGCAGAATGACAGATCACAAACACATTGAAGTTGGAACTGTGACGACCCTCCCACTCTGTCTGCCGTATTCTCTCTTTGTTCTTGTTTCCTTATTAGGATGCCGGTGGGCGGAGTTGGGAGGGTCGTCAGCTCCATGGGAAACACCTGGGCCTGGTGTGTCAGGATAAATACACCACTTCCCCATTCAGGGAAGAGACTCTCTCCATGCAGACACCTTTCTAGATTTTGTTGGGTATCTTGGTGGTTTATTGTCTATGTGTTAATTGCCTGTGTCAGCACTATATATTTAGCTTCAGTTTCTCGGTCACTTTGGATTTTCTTTTTTCCTTGTTTTGGAAGAGAACGTGAGCTGGGTGCGCCATTCTCCTTGCTGAGATGGCGCAAAATCCACCAACACGGTCGGTCCCTGGGATTGGGCTGGCCAACACGATTCGGTTTGCTTGGAAGGAAAAGGAGTTGGAGCCTTTAGGATGGGAAACTTTTGGAAGGACAATCTTGATGGGGATTCTAAAGCTGACGGTGAAGGACGTATTTAGCTTCCAAGGCAACTCGTTGGAGGGAGGATACGACGTGGCACTACATACAGAGGAGAAACACAATGATATCCTGAGAAGGGCAAGAGCAGTGGGAGGTGAGAGGCCAATGTGCCACTATGAAATAACAAGCCTGACGAGGAACAACTTTAGGGTTGTAACTGTCAACATTTACAACCCATACGTTAAAGACGAGGAGGTGAGGGCCTTTCTGGGGAGATGCATGGATAACATCTCCTCAGCAAGGCACCTCAAAGATTCCCTTGGGTTTTGGAATGGGAGGAGAGGAGTGGCTTCCAGGCCCACTTCAGGGAGGACCCAAAGGGACATGGTGGCTACCTTCATCCTCCTGCTATGTTCTCCCTGGGGGCTGACAGGGGGACGTTGTTTTATGCACGTCAGCCCCCTTTTTGCAGGCGCTGTATGGCCTACAGCCCATCCTCGCCTCGTGCAGCACAAGAAAGTGCAGATTTTGGGGATCTGGGGAGCACGAGGCGAAGGATTGTGACGAGCCTAAGGCGTGCCGCGGGTGTGGCTCGTCAGCACACCTGTGGCGGGGGTGCCCGGCTCGTCAGAGGTCATACGCGTCTGCGGCTGGGAGGGGGGGGGAGCAGGAGCAGGGGATGGAGGAAGAAGAGGAGGGGAAGGAAGGACGCCTCATGAACAGAGTACAGGCCCAGAGGGGAAGGCCGCAAGGAAGGAGGAGGAGCAAGAAGCGGCGGACGGAAGAGAGAAGGAAACAGAAGGCACGGGAGTAGGAGAACCGGGAAGAGAGGAGGGAAAAGCGGCGGAAGAAGGCAAGAGAGAGGAGGAGCATGAGTGAGAAGAAAGCGAGGGAGGGGTGGTGGAGAAGGAGACAGTGGAAGGGCAAGTGGAGCGGGGGAGGTTGGAGTGGGGGAAAGTGCCCTGATGAGGGGTATGGTGGAGGATCTGGCGGGGGGGGGAGGGTGGTATCTCTCCACTGCCGCCATCACCAAAGAAGAGAGTGAAGAGGAGGGTGCGATTGGCAGACAATGAGAGGGAGGGGATGGCCAAGAGAGCGATGGGAAAAACCTCTGGGTTGCTGCTGGTTTCCCTAGGCCCTTAACTCCTGCTGGGTGGGGACCCACCTAACAAGGCCCAGGACTGAGTAGAGGAGGAGGTGGGGAGTTTTTTCTTTGGGGACTCAGCCTCCCCTATTTTTTTCAAACCAGCTACAGCACTTGGGAGGGGGAGGAGTGTGGGGGTAGACCCAGGGTGCAGGGCACCCCGGTACCAAACACTATTCTTGCATCCTGGGTTGGTGAGATGGAGGAAGAGGGGGGACGTCGGGAGTACGGATGGTGTTCCCACCGGTAGATATGGAGCAGGGGAGCATTGGGTGAGTCTCCTGTTTTTGTTTTTTTTCTGTCTGGGTTTTGTATTTGAGTGACATTTTTGATGTTTTTATTTTATTCTTTCATGGGGTCTAATTTCACTTTTGTTAGTTTAAATGTAAGGGGTTTAACCTGTTGCGTCGCGCAATCCCGGATCCGGGATTCTATTTATAGCCTCAAGCTCATTAGCATAACGCAACGTTAACTATTCATGAAAATCGCAAATGAAATGAAATAAATATATTTGCTCTCAAGCTTAGACTTTTGTTAACAACACTGTCATCTCAGATTTTCAAAATATGCTTTTCAACCATAGCTAAACAAGCATTTGTGTAAGAGTATTGATTGCTAACATAGCTATAAGCCTAGAATTCAGCCAGCAACATTTTCACAAAAACAAGAAAATAATTCAAATAAAATCATTTACCTTTGAAGAACTTCAGAAGTTTTCAATGAGGAGACTCTCAGTTAGATAGCAAATGTTCAGTTTTTCAAAAAAATATTTTGTGTAGGACAAATCGCTCCGTTTTGTTCACGTTTGGCTATGAAAAAAACCTGTACACAGTTATAGCCTCAAGCTCATTAGCATAATGTAACGTTAACGATTTCTGAAAATCGCAAATAAAATGAAAATAATGCACCTGCTCTAAAGCTTAGCCTTTTCTTAACAACACTGTCATCTCAGATTTTCAAAATAGGCTTTTGAACCATCGCTATTCACTAATTTGTGTAAGAGTATGCTAAGCTAGCTTAGCATTTTGAGTAGCATTTAGCACGCAACATTTTCACAAAAACCTAGATAACCAAATAAATAAAATCATTTACCTTTGAAGAGCTTCAGATGTTTTCAATGAGGAGACTCTCAGTTACATAGCAAATGTTCAGTTTTTCCTGAAAGCATCTTTGTGTAGGAGAAATCGCTCCGTTTTGTACATCACATTTGGCTACCGAAACGAACCGAAAATTCAGTCACCAACAACGTCAAACTTTTTCCGAATTAACTCCATAATATCGACCGAAACATGGCAAACGTTGTTTGGAATCAATCCTCAAGGTGTTTTTTCACATATCTCTTCATTGATATATCGTTTGTGGAAGCCTGCTTTCTTCTCTGAATTCCATGGAAAAATACTTGCAGCTGAGGTTTGCACACCAATTCCGGCGCAGGACACCGGGCGGACACCTGGTAAATGTGGTCTCTTATGGTCAGTCTTCCAATGATATGCCTACAAATACGTCACAATGCTGCAGACACCTTGGGGAAACGACAGAAAGGGCAGACTCATTCCTCTCACATTCACAGCCATATAAGGAGACAATGGAAAACGGAGCCTCAAAAATCCTGCTCATTTCCTGGATGCCATTTCATCTTGGTTTTGCCTGTAGCTCACGTTCTAGGGCACGCACAGAAAATATCTACCCTAAAGGCGCAGCTCAGCAGACTCGAGCTTTCCTGGAGCGTGCGCATAGTGGCTTTCAAGAACACAATGAGACTTGTTCCGCTATGTTCTTTAAGTCGGTTAGGGCCAGACAGAGTAGGAAGGTAGTGCATGGTGTTCGGGAAGAAAATGGTAGTATAGTTAGAAAACCAGAGGAAATGGTCAGGGTGACAACTGACCATTTCCAAGGTTTATTTAAGGAAAGGGAAATAGATGTAGAGCAGGGAAATGTGTTTTTAGAACACTTGTCCAGGCGGTTCCCGGAGGACGTTAGAGAAGTGATGGAGGCCCAGATCTCACTAGAAGAGGTTGAGAGTGCTCTTAGGAGGATGGGAAAAGGGAAGGTGCCTGGGATGGATGGGCTGCCGGCTGAGTTTTATCTCAAGTTTTAGGGTATACTTGGACCAGTGGTCCTCGAAGTCTTGAAGGCCATCCTTGAGATGGGGGTCCCGGGGGGATCAATGGCTGTTGGTGTGCTGTCACTTCTGTATAAGAAAGGGGAAGCAACAGACCTTGGCAACTGGCGGCCGTTGACCATGCTGTGCGTAGATTACAAGCTACTTGCAAAGGTTTTAGCAGAACGGTTGCATACAGCCTTTCCCTACGTCGTCCATGAGGATCAGACGTGCGGGGTAGAGGGCCGCTCTATTAGATGGAACCTACAGTTAATCAGGGACTCCATCGCTTGGGTTGAAGATAGAGGTCTGCCTTTAATGGTAGCAGCGTTAGATCAGGCGAAAGCCTTTGATCGTGTGAATAGATATTTTCTATTCAGAGTGTTAGGTAGATTAGGATTTGGGGAGAAGTTCATAGGATGGATCCGTACATTATATGTCGGAGCGGGGTGCCGAGTTAGTGTAAAAAGTCACTTGGGTGGCGTTTTTAACCTCTCGTCTGGGGTCAAGCAGGGGTGCCCACTCTCGGCTCTCCTCTTCGTTCTGTACATGGAGCCTCTGGGGGCTGCTATTAGGGCAGACACAGGGGTGGAAGGCTTGTTGATCCCTGGAAGTGGTGGGCTGCGTGTTAAGATGACGCAGTACGCCGACGACACTTCCTTGCTGCTGTGCAAGGACTCGTGCCTGACAAGGTCCCTTGCCATCATTGGGGATTTCACCCGAGCGTCGGGAGCGGTTCTGAACCATGCAAAGTCTTCCGCTAAGTTTTTCGGAAGATGGCGCGGTAAGACGGATGTGCCGGGGGGTTATGTCTCTGTGAGGGGGCCCTGAGGATTCTCGGGGTCCATTTTGAGACCTCCGGCTCAGCGACGCTGAACTGGAACATGGGTATCGCAGTGGTACGGAGAAAGCTAGCGATGTGTAGGGCTAAGTCTTTGTCTTTTATGGGCAAGGTCCTGGTCCTAAAGGTGGATGTGTTGCTGTCGCTTTTGTATTTGGCGTACATCTACCCATTGCCGGCTTGTCTGAGGAGGCCTCTAGTGAGGCTTGTGTTTCAGTTCATGTGGGGTGGCAGGTATGAGTGTGTCGCCAGGGCACGCATGCTCTGTCCCATCGGGGAGGGAGGTAGGGGGGTACCACATCTCCCCCTCAAGCTGGACGCAATGTTTGTTTCTTTCTTGTTAACGGAGCTTGCTCATCCAGTGATACACCCGTCCGGTTACCTCCTGCGGGTGTTCTTCTCGTTTCAGGCGAGAAGCGTAATGGTGTGGTCTAACACGGGTCCTCAGGCGGAACAGCTGCAGTGGCACTTTGGCCATTCGGCCAAGTGGCTGCGTGCGCACCCCGAGGTTGAAGTTGCCCGAGTAGGATTAGATCACAGGCACCTGTACGAGGAGGTCAGACAGGCACGGAGTCCGGCGCCTGTAGCGGGCATCTCGGCAGTGGTCTGGGAGGGAGTGCAGGCGCGGGGCCCGGACAACAGGCTCAAGGACCTGAATTGGTTGAGCCTCCGCAAGTGCTTGCCGGTACCATCATGTACCGGCAAAGTTTGGCGCAATCCCCCACCTGTCCAAGATCCTCTTGTGGCAGGGAGGAGACTGCGCGCCATGCCTTTTGGGACTGTGCCTTTGCCGGAGTAGTATGGGCTAGGGCACGGGTGCTGTTAGGTTTGGTAAGAGGGGATTTTGTATTGACGTGGGCCAGTTTAGAGAGAAGTGTAGGGAGAGCGAGAGGGAGGGATAGGTAGAGGTTTCTGCTCTGGCTTCTCATGAGTCTCTTTAAACGGGGGCTGTGGGAAGCCAGGCAGAACATGGTTAAGACAGGGAGAGATTGGGGGTGGAAGGGATAGTGAGGAGGGTGGAAGGAGACTTGAGGGGGAGGATGAAGAGGGAGGAGAGGAAGTGGGGGCAGCATGCTGCCCGGGAGAGGTGGAAGGGGGGTTTAGGGCTGGGTTTCATTTAGATTTGTAAGGGGATAGATTAGGGACGGGGAGATAGGGAAAGGTAGTTTGTAGGATGACTGGGAGGGAAGATGCTCCGCTGAGGTTTTGTTTTGGGGTTTTTCTTTAGTTAAATTAAAATACCATTATTGGAGTATAAATGAAAATTATGAGTTGTAAAGAATGAATGGTATTGAACGTAATACATTTTAAAAAAAAGTGGTTTTTGGTTGTTTGCTTTAGCACCTTTCAACACCCTGCATTATCACATTCATGCATGCAAAACACTCACTTACACTACTGATTACACACACCATTGTATATTGTACTTAGTTTACTTTTATTTAATAAATATATATTTTGTTACTCCTTATCTCCACGTTGTCTCCCTTTTGTTACGGGCTTTGAGCCGGTTCGTGACAAGTGGGAGCTCGTCCTGGATCTTTGAACGTATGGGTTGGGGAGAATGTGGAGGTATGTTAAATTCTGTATGTGTTTGGTTTGTATATTTTGCTTGTTTTAGTTTGACAGGCCCAGTATTGGTTGCCTTTGTTGTTTGGTTTGTGTGCTGTGTTGGAGAGAGTATAATGGTTAATTTCCAGGCCCTGCCCAGCCTGGAAACTCTTGTTCTACTTGCTGTTGGGACATTGGTCATAGGATGTGACTAAATCGGCTGTGTACCTCGGTTGGGAGATTTGGGTAGGATAGTGGAACTTGCTACCCAGAGCTATAGCCTTTTTCCCCTGATAGGGGTAGCGACGTGTTTCATTTCTGGAATATGCTAGGCATGGATAAATGTTTGTTATTTTTGTGTGGTGTCTGGACTGAGCAGTTGTCTCGGGGGCACATCGGTGACTTGGTGGAATTTGCCAGCATGCTGGGGAGTTTTATTTCCTTACCAGCGGGCTACAGTGTGTAAATACCCACCGCAAATCTGCACGAAGACTAGGGTTGAGTTATTGTAGGTTTTGGGGAAGCTCCGTATCTTATCTCTCTTCTGTGGTGCTCAGGGTGATTGTCATTTCTCTGGTTGTGGTCTGATGTGCTCAGCAGAGGGGTTGAGCAAGATTATTTACTTATGACTATGGCGTCTTATGTAGACTAGTTCATTCGCTTTCCATCAGAGGAACTGTTAGAATTATGTACTAAAGAACAGCTGTTGAAGATCGCTGAACACTACACGGTTGAATGATTGAAATTAGTGAAATTATGTTACGTTGGGAAGTGACTATGAATCGTTGGGAGTTGTTGAAAAAATTAAGGACCCTGATGTTCTTTTTGTTGGAGTTTGTAGCTGATGCGGTCTTTTGTGCCCTGTTTCTGAATGTTTACGTGACTGACCATTGTTTGGTGTTGTCATGTTCTATCTTTCCTGTCTGTTCCCTCCTGGTCTTGTATTCTTCTTTCCTCTTAAACGTTGCTTCCTGTGCGTAAAGGTTGCTGTGGTCTGGGGAGGTGGTTGGCTGGGGCAAGTGGAAGTATGAACACGTAACCCCTCAT
Organism: Oncorhynchus masou masou; assembly: GCF_036934945.1. Lineage (NCBI taxonomy): Eukaryota > Metazoa > Chordata > Actinopteri > Salmoniformes > Salmonidae > Oncorhynchus > Oncorhynchus masou. Next base: position 19,842,783 of record NC_088232.1, read on the forward strand.
AAATATGGGGATGCAGAGGCTGTGTCAATTTGGGGACGCAGAGGTATGTTCCTCCCGGTTTTATGGGGGGGAATATGACGACCCTCCCACTCTGTCTGCCGTATTCTCTCTTTGTTCTTGTTTCCTTATTAGGATGCCGGTGGGCGGAGTTGGGAGGGTCGTCAGCTACATGGGAAACACCTGGGCCGGTGTGTTCCAGGATAAATACACCACTTCCCCATTCATGGAAGAGACTCTCTCCATGCAGACACCTTTATAGATTTTTGTTGTGCATCTTGGTGGTTTTTGGTTGTTTACTTTGGCACCTTTCAACACCCTGCATTATCACATTCATGCATGCAAAACACTCACTTACACTACCGATTACACACACTATTGTATATTGTACTTAGTTTACTTTATTTAATATATATCTTGTTACTCCTTATCTCCACGTTGTCTCCCTTTTGTTACGGGCTTTGAGCCGGTTCGTGACAGAACACTACTTTGGATTGGACAGTGCTAGGTTAGGGTAAGGACATATTTCAAGTCTGAAGTAGTATGACGTCTGAAGTAGTGTGTAACTGAATTAAATGTCTGTCTATGAACTCTTTTGGAGCTGGACAGGACACAGGCTGAGCAGGACACCAACCCATTGAATAACACTATGCTGGATAGGACTGTGTCATCTATTGGACAAAATACAGTGCATTTGGAAAGTATTCAGACCCCTTGAATTTTTCCACATTTTGTTACGCTACAGCCTTATGTCGAATGTCCTTGAGTGGCCCAGCCAGAGCCTGGACTTAAAACGATCGATCATCTCTGGAGAGACCTGAAAATACCTGTGCAGTAACACTCCCCATTCAACCAGATTGAGCTTGATAGGATCTGCAGAAAAGAATGGGAGAAACTCCCCAAAAACAGGTGTCCCAGGTTTGTTGGGTCATACCCAAGAAGACTTGCGGCTGTAATCGCTGCCAAAAGGTGCTTCAGCAAAGTACTAAGTAAAGGGTCTGAATACTTAAATGTGATATTTCAGTTTTTGCTTCGTCATTATGGCGTATTATGTGTAGATTGATGAGGGAAAAACACAATTTAATCCATTTCAGAATAAGGCTGTATCGTAACAATGTGGAAAAAGGGGACTAAATGCTTTCCCGAATGCACTGCACAAAAAAATTCTACTTGTATTTAAAAAAAGAAAGTGCATCACCTGTTAGGATATGGGGAAAAAGGTAAACATCAGCTGTTCTTTGCTGTTATTATACATGAGGACATAACATCAATGATTGTGGTGAAAAAAAGGGGTCTTTGCGATGATGAATTACACCATTGAAAAGAAACCCAGCTGTTTGTGTTTCATAGATCAATTTGTGTCTGGCTTATTCATTATGCTACAGCACTATTCCCAAGTAGAGCGGAAACAGATCAGCAAGAGAGAACAAAATCAACCCATTTTATCCATCTCTTCCTCTTCTATGATACAACCCATTCATCATGCCATCAAGCCCTCATCTACAGCCTTTTCTTTATTGTAGCTGGTATATAAAAGCTGCCCTAATGACAAACCCTGTCTCTGTAATGAGGAGAGCTGGGACAGTGTCTGTGTCTGATATGGCACACTATTCCATTTTATAGTGCACTACACATTCGACAAAGCGCCGGTCAAAAGTAGTGTACTATTAAGGAAATAGGGTGCCATTTGGGATGCGACCCTGGCCTTTTGGTTCCAGCCAAAATGATTGCTTGCGGGGTCTGTTCCAGCCAAAAGGATTGCTTGTGGGGCCTGTTCCAGCCAAAATGCACCATATTGAGTCACTTATGAGGATTAATGGACACAGTCTTATCATATGGACAGATAATTAAGATAAGGCCCTGTTGGGCTCTGGCCAAGTCTGTTTGGCTGCTCCACCAGGCCCGGGGATGACTTTGTGACTGTAGCCAGAGGCAGGGGATGGAGGGATGGAGGGAGAAGAAATGAGGGAGAACACGCCAAAAACTAGCGCCAGCCAAAGCTGTGAAAATCCCTCTGATAAACACCACACACATAGACAGACGATCACACACGCGCGACCGCACGCACACACACAGCTGTGTTAGAAAGAGTCAGGTCTTCACTGGTAAGTGGTAACACATTTGGCAAGATGTTCAGAAGAGTGACACAGGAGCCTTCATAATGAGTACACCTGTCTCAGTGTTTCTGTTCGTGTCCTTCTAGTCCCTTTAGTCATCAGTGTGTACAGCATCAGTTTGAGTGTTAATTCTCCCCTAGTGTTACAGTGAGGTAAAGGGTGCGTCCTAAATGGCACCCTATTCCCTACATAGGGCCCTATGGGACTTGGTAAAAGTAGTGTACTAAAATATAGGTAATGGGGTACCGATTAGGATGCATCCATAGTCAATGAAGCCAATTCATCTGTGTCTTCATGACAAAATATCTTCCTAACAAGCTGCTTCCCTGCGGCAGAGAAAATAGTTTTCATCCCTCATTACAGTCCCTGGTTCGATCCAGGCTGTATCACATCCGGTCGTGATTTGGGAGTCCCATAGGGCGGCGCACAATAGGCCCAGCGTCGTTCAGGTTTAGCCGGGGTAGGCCGTCGTTGTAAATAAGAATTTGTTCTTAATGGACTTACCCAGTTAAATAAAGATTTTTTTTAAATGTAAAAAATAACAACTTCCACATCTGTCAAGTGTTGGTTGAAACACTTTTCAGTTAATTTAGAAAAATAACAAATTGTCTTCCCCACCTATTGTAAATTAAAGGGCTCTAAACATTTTAACTTGTTCTTCTAAATGAAGCTGTTTACCCTTGGAATGTAGAGAAACGACAAGTACACCACTTAAGTGGCAGGATCCCTGCAGTGCCATGCTGAATAAAGCTTTGAAGAGGTGTGTGTGTGTGTGTGTGCCAAGCAGTGCTGGGAGATGGAACAGGAAATACAAGAGACACAGGAGATGATAACAGCAAGGCGACAGGAGAGAAGGAGGAAAGGAAATCTTAAATACAGATATGGTAGAGGGATAAGAGAGGGATGAATAAACCCCAGCTAGGAAAGAGTCATTATTGAATAGCCTTGTGTTTTCTGCAGGGGCATCAAAAATCTATAGCCCCCTCGGTATAGTCCTGAGGGGGGCTCGGGCCCCTGTATCGAAAGGTATAAACACTTGAAACAGCTTTTTCTTAGAGCCATCATCATTATCTAAGAATACCTCCCGAGCTGTCTGTATCTTCCTGACTGTTTAATTTCTTTATTTTTTTAAATAAAGAAACTAAATATGCTTATTTGCATCTATGCTAAAAATGTGGGTAAAAGATTGAAAGGAATGTGAGTCTTACTCAGTATATTTAGTAATTACCTGCTTTTCTAAAGTCTTCCAACCTTGCCACAAGGCAAGCCATCTAAGATAGTTAGGCAGGCTAGCTACTTCAACTTGATTAAAGCTAGCTAAAGCAAACTTCATAACAGCGCTAGGTGGCTAGTAGTATTACAGAGAAACAACAACCCCAAAACATGTTTCTTTTCTTCTTTAATAAGGGACAAATCTGAGGGGTCACGTGCCCCTGTGACCCCTATGGGTATAAAGCCTTTGGTGGTCTGTAGGGAGATGATGTGCTTCCTTAACAGATAGTCGGTGTTGAAATCTTAAGCATGTGAAAATCAAATATCTCTGTGCACCTCTCTCCATTGTCTGTCATGTTGTTTTTTTCATTATCTTTATCTGATCCTTCCACAACCACTCTCTCTACATTACCCTATCTCTCATTTTCTCAAACAAAACAAATCTGTCTATAATTTTCTTCCTCTCCTCTCCTCTCCTCTCCTCTCCACTCCCCATTCCTCTGCTCTGCTCTCCTCTCTCCTCTCTATTTCTTTCTAGTTGAGCAGTAGGAGATGGTGAGTTGCTGTGTACTCCTGCCTTCCCACTGTGAGATATCACACATCCAATCTGTAGTTTCTCAGCAGGGGATCAAAGACTCCATGCAGGCCTAACAGGCAGGTGAAGATGCTTAACTCCCCCTCGTCTCTCATCTCAGCCCTGTGGAGCCCTGTGAGCAGCAGGGTCAAACAAGCCTCCCCGTTAGGACGAAGCTGAAAGACGGGGGGAGTTAAATGTCTAAAGGCTTTTAACTTGACAACTCTCAGAAGCTCTAGAAGAGCGAAAAAAAACATGTTTTAAAACTTTATCCCTTTTCAATTGGCTAGTGTCGACCAACTGAGGGCGGAAAATGCACAGCTCTCACACTTCAACTCTAAAAAAAAGTAACTTATCTAGGTTAAAATCATTGCTGGCAGTAGCACTGTCTTTTCGAAGAGTGCAGAGCCGATCCAGACTCAATGCATAGAGACTCGCTGTCAGACATGGCTCGCTCTCCTCAGAAATCAATCTCAGAGACATTAACATGCAGACACCATGGTTTCACTGTAGAGATGTATAATTTAATTTCCCCATTGTAATGCCACTGTCCCTCCAGTGACTCGCTCTCCCTGTCTGGTATAGCGTGGAATCAGACACAATGTGAGGAGGTTAAACTTAGAAACAATCACTCACACAGATACATCTAAGCCCTAAGCTCCATCTCTCCTTCTCTTTTCATCCCTCTCTCTTACTCTCTCTGTTTGTCTCTCCATCCCTTCTGTCTCTCCTCTCTCTCTGCCATTATCCCACATCTCTCATTGTTCTCTCTCGCTCTCTCACGCTCTCTCCCGCTCTCCCACTCCACCCCCCCCCCTCTCATCTCTCTATTTTTTTAGTTTGTCTGTCTCTTTGGCTGGAGATGATAGAGAAACGATTTGGAGTCTGCTCACGTCAGGGCGATTCTTTATCTCAGCGTGACACTGCTGTGCCTGCCTGTCTGTTCCTGGGGCGAGGGGAGCGAGGGATGGGGAAGAGGTGGAGACGGGGGGATATCTCCTGTCCTCTAGTGACAGTGACAGTTATGACACTGACAGACTAGAGAGAGAGAGACAGAGGGTGATAAAAAGAGCGAGTAAGAGAGTGATAGAGACACAGATGCACACTTTGAAAAGTTAGAGAAAGATTGGTTCTTTAAGAGAAAGATTGCTGCGTTGCTGAGCGAGGTGATGAAAAATAAAGAAGATGATGAGAAAAGTGAGTGGAGATGAAGGTTATGATGGAGAGAGCAAAATAGAGAGAGAGAGAGAGAGAGAGAGAGAGAGAGAGAGAGAGAGAGGGGGAAAATGTAGAAGCCTTTGTGAGCAGAGATGGGAAGTATTTCTGTAAGATGTATTTGAAAGTATTTCAATTACTTCAGAGTATTTTATCATTTGTATTACACTGAAGTACACTTCAATGTACAGTACCGTTTGGACACACCTACTCATTCAAGGGTTTTTCTTTATTTTTACTATTTTCTACATTGCAGAATAATAGTTAAGACATAAACTATGACATAATCATGTAGTAAGCAAAAAAGTGTTAAAAAAATCAGATTCTTCAAAGTAGCCACCCTTTGCCTTGATGACAGCTTTGCACACTCTCCCAATGAGCTTCAACTGGAATGCTTTAACAAAAGTATTGAAGGAGTTCCCACATATGCTGAGCACTTGTTGGCTGCTTTTCCACTCTGCGATACAACTCATCCAAAACCCTCTCAATTGGGTTGCGGTCGGGTGATTGTGGAGGCCAGGTCATCTGATGCAGCACTCCCATCACTCCTTCTTGGTCAAATAGTCCTTACACAGACTGGAGGTGTGTTTTGGGTCATTGTCCTGCTGAAAAACAAATGATAGTCCCAATAAGTGCAAACCATATGGGATGGCGTATCGCTGAAGAATTCTGTGGTAGCCATGCTGGATAAGTGTGCCTTGAATTCTAAATAAATCCCTGACAGTGTCCCCTGCAAAGCACCTCCACACCATCACACTGCTTTCTCCATGCTTCACGGTGGAAACCACACATGCGGAGATCATCCGTTCGTCTATTCTGCATCTCACAAAGACATGGCGGTTGGAACCAGTAATCTCCAATTTGAACTCCAGACCAAAGGACCGGTTTCCACCTGTCTAATGTCCAGTGTTTCTTGGCCAAAGCAAGTCTCGTCTTCTTATTGGTGTCCTTCAGTAGGTCTCCTCTGAACAGTTGATGTTGAGATGTGTCTCTTACTTGAACTCTGTGAAACAGTTATTTGGGCTGCAATCTGAGGTGCAGTGCAATCTGAGGCGCTAATGAATGTATCTTCTAAAGCAGAGGTAACTCTGGGTTTTCCTTTCCTGTGGCGGTCCTCATGAGAGCCAGTTTCATCATAGGGCTTGATGGTTTTTGCGAAACTTTCAAAGTTCTTGACATTTTCCGGATTGACTGACCTTCATGTCTTAAAGTAATAATGGACTGTAGTTTCTCTTTGCTTATTTGAGCTGTTCTTGCCATAATATGGACTTGGTCTTTTACCAAATAGGCCTATCTTCTGTATACACCCCTACCTTGTCACAACACAACTGATTGGCTCAAACTCATTAAAAAGGAAAGAAATTCCACAAATACCTCATGAAGCTGGTTGAGAGAATGCCAAAAGTGTGCAAAGCTGTCATCAAGGCAAAGGGTGGCTACTTTGAAGAATCTGAAATATAAAATATTAGTTTATATAGTTTTGATGACTTCATTATTATTTTATAATGTAGAAAATAGTAGAAATAAAGAAAAACCCTTGAATGAGTTGGTGTGTCCAAACCTTTGACTGGTACTGTATTATTTAAGAACACAAATTACTTTCATATAGCGGTTCATCTTTTTGTGGCCCCCTACATTGTTATCCAAAGTCTGATGGCACTATGGTGTGATAAGAGCATCTGTGAAATAAACAAAATATAAATGTATATTTTGATCTAATGAGTTATGCCCCGTAACAAGGCCAATAATAATACCCAGTGTGCTTTGCAGTTCATTTTGGTATGTTCACATGTACATTTACATTTTGATCATTTAGCAGACACTCTTATCCAGAGTGCATACAGTCAGTGCATTCAACTAAGGTAGATAAACAACAACATATCACAGTTATAGCAAGTAATATGTTGCTGTAACCTTTACTGAGAACGTTGTTGTAACAGTTGTCGTATGAAGGAGAGGACAAAAGCGCAGCGTGGTAAGTGTTCATCTTGGTTTTTAATAAGGATAGTGAACACTGAAACAAAAACAATAAAACAACAAACGAACAGTCCTGGGGACCCTAGCCACGGGTCCCGAATGGACGGGAGATTCCGGCAGCACCGGACAGGCGGGAGACTCCGGCAGCTCCGGAGTGAAGGGCGATTCTGACAGCTCTGGCAGCGGGCGACTCTGGCAGCTCCTGACTGACGGGCGGCACTGGCAGCTCCTGACTGACGGGCGGCTCTGGCAGCTTAGGTCAGACGGGCGGCTCTGGTAGCTCAGGACAGACGGGCAGCTCTGGCAGCGCTGGACAGGAGGGAGACTCTGGCAGCGCTGGACAGGAGGGAGACTCTGGCAGCTCAGAACAGACGGGAGACTCTGTAGGGAGGAGACGGAGAGACCGGTGGCAGCCCCCCGCACCAGCCTGAGGGCTGGTGTGTGGAGGAGGCACCGGATAGACCGGACCGTGGAGGTGCACAAGAGGTCTCGAGCACCGAGCCTGCACAACCCTACCTGGCTGGATACTCCCCGTAGCCAGGCCAGTGCGGCGAGGTGGAATAGACCGCACTGGGTTGTGCTGGCGAACCGGGACACCATGCGTAGGGCTGGTGCCATGTACCCCGGCCCGAGGAGACGCACTGGAGACCAGATGCACTGAGCCGGCTTCATGGCACCTGGCTCAATGCCTACTCTAGCCCGGCCGATACGAGGTGCTGCTATGTAACGTACCGGGCTATGCCTGCGCACCGGGGACACCGTGCGCCTCACGGCATAACACGGTGCCTGCCCGCTCCACCTCTCTCCACGGTAAGCACGGGGAGTTGGCGCAGGTCTCCTATCTGACTTCGCCACGTGTGCCTCCTCCCCAATATATTTTTGGGGCTGCCTCTCGTCCCAGCCGCGCTGCCGTGCTAGCTCCTCATAATGCCACCTCTCGGCTTTCTCTGCCTTGGGGCGGCGATATTCCCCAGCCTGTGCCCAGGGTCCCTTGCCGTCTAATATCTCCTCCCAAGTCCAGTTCTCCAGGTATCGCTGCCTCTCGTCACCACGCTGCTTGATCCTTTCTTGGTGGGTGATTCTGTAACGGCCGTCTTATGAAGGAGAGGACCAAAGCGCAGCGTCGTAAGTGTTCATCTTGGTTTTTAATAAGAATAGTGAACACTGAAACAAAAACAATAAAACGACAAACAAACAGTCCTGAACGGTGAAATAAAACACAGAACAGAAAATAATCACCCATGAAACACTGGTGGGAAAAGGCTACCTAAGTATGATTCTCAATCAGAGACAACTAACGACACCTGCCTCTGATTGAGAACCATACCAGGCCAAACACAACATAGAAAAACAAACATAGACAACCCACCCAACTCACGCCCTGACCATACTAAAACAAAGACATGACAAAAGAACTAAGGTCAGAACGTGACAGTTGTTGCTGTTCGGGCCACCTAATTACAAATGTCATTCATGTGTTTTATGTTTTAAAATACAGTATTTTAATTTTAATATTTTAATTAAATACATTTCAAAAAACAAGTATTTAGTAGATTATTTTGATACCTTGATCTTTATGGTATGTTTTAATGGTATTTTGTTGGTAATTTATGCCCATCCTTGATTGTGAGGTGTCAGAGAGAGCTTGATGGATAAATGAATGACCAGCTAGGAGACAGACAGAAGGGTTGGAGAAAGTGAGAGAAAGGGAGAATAGATATTGATTATGATTATCAGGTCAGTGAGAGAGGGAGAGAGAGGTCACGACAGAAGGGGAGGGTGAGTCCAGTCCACCTAGTAAAGGAGAGGAAATCAGTGACATTATAAACTTCTGTCTTCATCCAATCTCTGGCTTCCATATTCATCTAAGTGTTCCACCGGCCTCCAACTTGCCAACTCAGGTGTGTATTTTACCTTCCCTAGAAAATATCCTCCACTACTTCTTACCTCCCACCCACTGGCTGAGTACATACATGGTTACCATGACATCTTTACCTTCACACACTTCAATGCATCCCTGATACATCCTTGAAAAGGTACAGTAATGTCCTTGAGAACATGAGGTAGAATGAACATCCCCATTTTATGCAGTACAGGGAGAGGAATAAATATTGGGATATAAAGAACTAGAGAGCATTGAGTCCACAAACTAGACTAGATCATAAAGTCCCTAAGCCAGGACAATATCAAACACTGTACATGTTTTTATTGTTAAACAAGTTTTACAACAAAACCCTCTCTTTAACTTTCTAATCTCTCTTTATCACTCTCCCATTCTCTCTTTCCCCATTCCCCTCTCTCTCCCCATCTCTCTGTCAGTGCTGAATCACTATTCAAGGTCAGTCTCTATATTCTGTTAAAGTATCATGCTGTGTTGTGACATACTGTTGCGCACGCGTGCACACACACACACACACACACACACACACACACACACACACACACACACACACACACACACACACACACAGCACTGAACGTCATGCTCTCCCCCAGTCCCTCCATTAAGGAGCTGTTGCTATTAGCCTCTTAGCCATAGATTCTGTGGACCTCAGGTCTGAGGCAAGTTGAGTGTTACATGTAATACTGTAACATCTGTCACTCAACCTTGGACGTGCCAGACCATTGTCATGTGCACAATGTAGCATTAGGGTGCAAAGTAGCAAAACAAAAAACAATTTTTTTTTATTGGATAAGTACAGATAGAGCCTTCATATTTCAGTATTTTTTCTTATGTTTAGTTTCTCTTCAACACAACCCATAGCATCAGGCAGATCAGGACAGCCCCAATACAAGTAGCATGTACCATCTCAGCTTTCCTATACCCGAAAAAAGAGGGTTCTTCAAGGGTTCTTTGGGAAGGGTTCTATGTGGAACCATAATGACTCAAATAACACTTTTAGCTCTTCAATGGTTCTTTACAGTTCACAAAAGGGTTCTGTGCTCTTTTAGTAATAATACAAATGTCGGGGAGGTATCTCATTAGAATATTTTAGGGCGTGGTTTGCGTACAGTTTTTTTGTGTTATGGAATCGAATATTATATGTGACTATGGCTGGTAGTAGTGTTTTATTATTTAAATGAGTCAGTGGATCTCAATTCCCTCCTTGGGGACCCCTAGCTTTTTTTAGAGGCAGCTCCTTTGTTTCAACTTGTCAATTAACACAATAATACTTCTGGAATTGTAAAAATATTATAGGGCTGACCTTAACAAAAAACTGTATGGTTCTTCAAAAGGATCTACAAAGAACATTTTGGATTGAAAAAAGTTATATAAATTCATTATGTATAAATTCATGGTAGAAACTCTCAGTATTGAGGAAGAGAGCCTATGGAGAACAAAGCCATTCTCCTTGTCAAAACTCCTAATCCAAAAATGGGAGAATTAAACCATAGTTACATTTTTGAGAATGGTCCGTGGACACTTAAGGGCAGTCATGTCGAGTTTGTTTCATTTGGTGACCTCATGAAGGACAGGAGACAGACATTACTGTTTCTTTGTTTGCATAAACTTCTCAATTATGGGGTTTACATCAAAATGTTGTGAAGCATACACTTCTCAAAAAAATAAAGGGAACTAAAATAACATATCCTAGATCTGAATGAATGAAATATTCTTATTAAATACTTTTTTCTTTACATAGTTGAATGTGCTGACAACAAAATCACACAAAAAGTAACAATGGAAATCAAATTTATCAACCCATGGAGGTCTGGATTTGGAGTCACACTCAAAATTAAAGTGGAAAAGAACACTACAGGCTGATCCAACTTTGATGCAATGTCCTTAAAACAAGTCAAAATGAGGCTCAGTAGTGTGTGTGGCCTCCACGTGCCTGTATGACCTCCCTACAATGCCTGGGCATGCTCCTGATGAGGTGGCAAACTCCTGGACAGTTTGTGGTGCAACGTGGCGTTGGTGGATGGAGCGAGACATGATGTTTCAGATGTGCTCAATTGGATTCAGGTCTGGGGAACGGGCGGGCCAGTCCATAGCATCAATGCCTTCCTCTTGCAGGAACTGCTGACACACTCCAGCAACATAAGGTCTAGCATTGTCTTGCATTAGGAGGAACCCAGGGCCAACCGCACCAGCATATGGTCTCTCAAGGGGTCTGAGGATCTCATCTCGGTACCTAATGGCAGTCAGGCTACATCTGGCGAGCACATGGAGGGCTGTGCGGCCCCCCAAAGAAATGCCACCCCACACCATGACTGACCCACCGCCAAACCGGTCATGCTGGAGGATGTTGCAGGCAGCAGAACGTTCTCCATGGCGTCTCCAGACTGTCACGTCTGTCACATGTGCTCAGTGTGAACCTGCTTTCATCTGTGAAGAGCACAGGGCGCCAGTGGCGAATTTGCCAATCTTGGTGTTCTCTGGCAAATGAAAAACTTCCTGCACGGTGTTGGGCTGTAAGCACAACCCCCACCTGTGGATGTCGGGCCCTCATACCACCCTCATGGAGTCTGTTTCTGACTATTTGAGCAGACACATGCACATTTGTGGCCTGCTGGAGGTGATTTTGCAGGGCTCTGGCAGTGCTCCTCCTGCTCCTCCTTTCCACCTGTTGTCTATTCCATTTGCACAACAGCATGTGAAATGTATTGTCAATCAGTGTTGCTTCCTAAGTGGACAGTTTGATTTCACAGAAGTGTGATTGACTTGGAGTTACATTGTGTTGTTTAAGTGTTCCCTTTATTTTTGGGAGCAGTGTATATGATTACATATGAAACTATTTGTGAAAAGATGAAATGTGATGTTAGCCTTCTAAATGCGAGTATGGGTTTTCAAATGAAGATTAACTAGTCACGACCCCGTGAGTACAGACATTTACATCGGCGTCATGGAACTTCTTCCAGAGAGTATAAAACCACCTGTGACAAAATTTACATTTTTGGTGCAAAAGAGACCCACGGTAAGCCGGACGTCTCGAATGGTTAGAAAGATCAGAAAACATGAAGCGGTAGCTACATGTTAAAATGGTTGGCATCTCCACAAGAGTCAAAAACACAGGGACAAGGTCCCCACATTAAAACTGCTAAGACATCTACTAAATAAAGAACAATTATTCAGACTGCAGCTTGCTTAAATACTGGTAAATAAGTCTGGTAAATGCATCCGATGTAAGAGCATTTCCGAATTGGACTCTGAAGTATCCATTATAACAACCTAAAACTCAGAGGGACTCTGATCTCTGGTGAATACACCGGAGGTTTTCTGTCGACCGACCATCCAGCAGACAGACCGGCGATCGCAGAGGGACAGCCAAAACATACACTCGTAAATATGTAAATTTCTTCAATTTCTTTTCGAATGCGCGGTTGTTCATGTTCAAAGTATTAGCCATTTCTATGAGTGTAGTTATCTTCTATGATTTTCCCGCTCTTGAACTGTCTCCAATCCCTTTCCTTTGTCTACCAAGCCGTCATATCATATCATAGGGACTTTTTCTTTGTATCATATAGTATCAAATCAAATCAAATTTTATTTGTCACATACACATGGTTAGCAGATGTTAATGCGAGTGTAGCGAAATGCTTGTGCTTCTAGTTCCGACAATGCAGTAATAACCAACAAGTAATCAACTAACAAATCCTAAACTACTGTCTTATACACAGTGTAAGGGGATAAAGAATATGTACATAAGGATATATGAATGAGTGATGGTACAGAGCAGCATAGTCAAGATACAGTAGATGGTATCGAGTGCAGTATATACATATGAGATGAGTATGTAAACAGAGTGGCATAGTTAAAGTGGCTAGTGATACATGTATTACATAAGGATGCAGTCGATGATATAGAGTACAGTATATACGTATACATATGAGATGAATAATGTAGGGTAAGTAACATTATATAAGGTAGCATTGTTTAACTTCTTGAAACTCCCCATGCCGGATCCGGGATCGTGACTAAAGCCTCAGGCTCATTAGCATAACGCAACGTTAACGATTTCTGAAAATCGCAAATAAAATGAAAATAATGCGTCTGCTCTCAAGCTTAGCCTTTTCTTAACAACACTGTCATCTCAGATTTTCAAAATATGCTTTTGAACCATAGAAATTGACTAATTTGTGTAAGAGTATGCAAAGCTAGCATAGCATTTTGAGTAGCATTTAGCACGCAACATTTTCACAAAAACCAGATAACCAAATAAATAAAATCATTTACCTTTGAAGAGCTTCTGATGTTTTCAATGAGGAGACTCTCAGTTACATACCAAATGCGCAGTTTTTCCTGAAAGCGTCTGTGTGTAGGAGAAATTGTTCCGTTTTCTACATTGCGTCTGGCTACCGAAACGAACCGAAAATTCAGTCACCTACAACGTAAAACTTTTTCCGGATTAACTACATAATATCGACCGAAACATGGCAAACGTTGTTTGGAATCAATCCTCAAGGTGTTTTTTCACATATCTCTTCATTGATATGCAGTTCGTGGAAGCTTGCTTTCCTCTCTGTATCCCATGGAAAAATACTGGCAGGTGACTTTTGCGCACCAATTTCGGCGCAGGACAACGGGTGGACACCTGGTAAATGTGGTCTCTTATGGTCAATCTTCCAATGATCTGCCTACAAATACGTCACAATGCTGCAGACACCTTGGGGAAACGACAGAAAGGGCAGGCTCATTCCTCTCGCATTCACAGCCATATAAGGAGACAATGGAAAACAGAGCCTCAAAAATCCTGCTCATTTCCTGGATGCCGTCTCATCTTGGTTTTGCCTGAAGCTCACGTTCTAGGGCACGCACAGAAAATATCTTGGTAGTTCTGGACACGTCAGAGTGTTTTCTTTCGAAAGCTATCAATTATATGCATAGTCGAGCATCTTTTTGTGACAAAATATTTTGTTTAAAACGGGAACGTTTTTCATCCAAAAATGGAATAGCGCCCCCAGAGCATCAACAGGTTAAAGTGGCTAGTGATATATTTACATCATTTCCCATCAATTCCCATTATTAAAGTGGCTGGAGTTGAGTCAGTGTCAGTGTGTTGGCAGCAGCCACTCAATGTTAGTGGTGGCTGTTTAACAGTCTGATGGCCTTGAGATAGAAGCTGTTTTTCAGTCTCTCGGTCCCAGCTTTGATGCACCTGTACTGACCTCGCCTTCTGGATGATAGCGGGGTGAACAGGCAGTGGCTCGGGTGGTTGATGTCCTTGATGATCTTTATGGCCTTCCTGTAACATCAGGTGGTGTAGGTGTCCTGGAGGGCAGGTAGTTTGCCCCTGGTGATGCGTTGTGCAGACCTCACTACCCTCTGGAGAGCCTTACGGTTGAGGGCGGAGCAGTTGCCGTACCAGGCGGTGATACAGCCCGCCAGGATGCTCTCGATTGTGCATCTGTAGAAGTTTGTGAGTGCTTTTGGTGACAAGCCGAATTTCTTCAGCCTCCTGAGGTTGAAGAGGCGCTGCTGCGCCTTCTTCACGATGCTGTCTGTGTGAGTGGACCAATTCAGTTTGTCTGTGATGTGTATGCCTTAAAACTTGCTACTCTCTCCACTACTGTTCCATCGATGTGGATAGGAGGGTGTTCCCTCTGCTGTTTCCTGAAGTCCACAATCATCTCCTTAGTTTTGTTGACGTTGAGTGTGAGGTTATTTTCCTGACACCACACTCCGAGGGCCCTCACCTCCTCCCTGTAGGCCGTCTCGTCGTTGTTGGTAATCAAGCCTACCACTGTTGTGTCGTCCGCAAACTTGATGATTGAGTTGGAGGCGTGCGTGGCCACGCAGTCGTGGGTGAACAGGGAGTACAGAAGAGGGCTCAGAACGCACCCTTGTGGGGCCCCAGTGTTGAGGATCAGCGGGGAGGAGATGTTGTTACCTACCCTCACCACCTGGGGCGGCCCGTCAGGAAGTCCAGTACCCAGTTGCACAGGGCGGGGTCGAGACCCAGGGTCTCGAGCTTGATGACGAGCTTGGAGGGTACTATGGTGTTGAATGCCGAGCTGTAGTCGATGAACAGCATTCTCACATAGGTATTCCTATTGTCCAGATGGGTTAGGGCAGTGTGCAGTGTGGTTGAGATTGCATCGTCTGTGGACCTATTTGGGCGGTAAGCAAATTGGAGTGGGTCTAGGGTGTCAGGTAGGGTGGAGGTGATATGGTCCTTGACTAGTCTCTCAAAGCACTTCATGATGACGGAAGTGAGTGCTACGGGGCGGTAGTCGTTTAGCTCAGTTACCTTAGCTTTCTTGGGAACAGGAACAATGGTGGCCCTCTTGAAGCATGTGGGAACAGCAGACTGGTATAGGGATTGATTGAATATGTCCGTAAACACACCAGCCAGCTGGTCTGCGCATGCTCTGAGGGCGCGGCTGGGGATGCCGTCTGGGCCTGCAGCCTTGCGAGGGTTAACACGTTTAAATGTTTTACTCACCTCGGCTGCAGTGAAGGAGAGACCGCATGTTTCCGTTGCAGGCCGTGTCAGTGGCACTGTATTGTCCTCAAAGCGGGCAAAAAAGTTATTTAGTCTGCCTGGGAGCAAGACATCCTGGTCCGTGACTGGGTTGGATTTCTTCCTGTAGTCCGTGATTGACTGTAGACCCTGCCACATGCCTCTTGTGTCTGAGCCGTTGAATTGAGATTCTACTTTGTATCTGTACTGACGCTTAGCTTGTTTGATAGCCTTACGGAGGGAATAGCTGCACTGTTTGTATTCAGTCATGTTACCAGACACCTTGCCCTGATTGAAAGCAGTGGTTCGCACTTTCAGTTTCACGCGAATGCTGCCATCAATCCACTGTTTCTGGTTAGGGAATGTTTTAATCGTTGCTATGGGAACGACATCTTCAACGCACGTTCTAATGAACTCGCACACCGAATCAGCGTATTCGTCAATGTTGTTATCTGACACAATACGAAACATGTCCCAGTCCACGTGATGGAAGCAGCCTTGGAGTGTGGAGTCAGCTTGGTCGGACCAGCGTTGGACAGACCTCAGCGTGGGAGCTTCTTTTTTAAATTTTTGTCTGTAGGCAGGTATCAGCAAAATGGAGTTGTGGTCAGCTTTTCCCGAAAGGGGGGCGGGGCAGGGCCTTTTATGCGTCGCGGAAGTTAGAGTAACAGTGATCCAAGGTTTTTCCACCCCTGGTTGCGTAATCGATATGCTGATAAAATTTAGGGAGTCTTGTTTTCAGATTAGCCTTGTTAAAATCCCCAGCAACAATGAATGCAGCCTCCGGATAAATGGTTTCCAGTTTGCAAAGAGTTAAATAAAGTTCGTTCAGAGCCATCGATGTGTCTGCTTGGGGGGGGTATATACGGCTGTGATTATAATCGAAGAGAATTCTCTTGGTAGATAATGCGGTCTACCTTTGATTGTGAGGAATTCTAAAATCAGGTGAACAGAAGGATTTGAGTTCCTGTATGTTTCTTTCATCGCACCATGCCTCGTTAGCCACAAGGCATACACCCCCACCCCTCTTCTTACCAGAAAGGTGTTTGTTTCTGTCTGTGCGATGCGTGGAGAAACCCGTTGGCTGCACCGCTTCGGATAGCGTCTCTCCAGTGAGCCATGTTTCCGTGAAGCACAGAACGTTACAGTCTCTGATGTCCCTCTGGAATGCTACCCTTGCTCGGATTTCATCAACCTCGTTGTCAAGAGACTGGACATTGGCAAGAAGAATGCTAGGAAGTGGGGCACGATGTGCACGTCTCCGTAGTCTGACCAGAAGACCGCCTCATTTCCCTCTTTTTCGGAGTCGTTTTTTTGGGTCGCTGCATGCGATCCATTCCGTTGTCCTGTTTGTAAGGCAGAACACAGGATCCACATATTCTTGGTCGTACTGATGGTGAGTTGACGCTGATCTTATATACAGTAGTTCTTCTCGACTGTATGTAATGAAACCTAAGATGACCTGGGGTACTAATGTAAGAAATAACACGTAAAAAAAAACAAAAAACTGCATAGTTTCCTAGGAACGCGAAGCGACGGAAGTAAGCGACGGAAGTAAGTATGTAGTAACCAATGTAAGTAATGTACCAATGTAAGTAGTAACCAATGTATGACCTATTGTGTGCGTGTTTGCGTGTTTATGTAATTCTGTGATTGATTAAGTTAGTAAATAAATAATTAAGCCAATTTGTATATCGCTGATTCATGATTCTATGCTAGGGTTTGTGCAGATATCCGTGGGTTTGCGACATTCAGTAATGAGACTGATGAGGTAAAATGTGTTAATAAGCAACTGTTTTGATAAGATATGAAAATATCTGAAGTGTTATATTCGGGAAATTGACACTCTATAAACAACATTTTCCGTGGTGCCCCGACTTCCTAGTTAATTAAAGTTACATGATTAGTTGAATCACTTAATTAAAATACACACAGAAAATTTATTTGATAATATACAGTCTTCACATTTAATGATAGTCAACGCTACAACTTTATTGTCCATTTACATGGAAATTCATTCTGTGACGTCAGCATACAAATACACAAACACAACACAATATATTAAATGCAGTATGGAAAAGTGGAAATTTAGTACTCAAGTCAAACGTTTACATTTACACATATTCAAAGTCTCTGTAGCCAATACTGTCCGACCGCGTATTGGTCCTGCATCTCTCCTATGTCCCACTATTCAGCAACCTGATGGCTGATGGATTAACACATATTCTTACTGAACAGTGGGACCCTTCATCTTCTACCGGAGGTGAGGCAGCTCAAAACATTGGGCAAGATTGTGTGTGGGGTTATTGATGATGCGTTTGACCATGTCCCTTGCCTGTTTATCATAAAGGCCCTGAAGCCTATGTCAATGTTATTCTCAGAGGCTACACGGAACATATCCCAGTCCGCATGATCAAAACAATATTGAAGCATGGATTCCGATTGGTCAGACCATTGTTGAATAGACCTTAGCACGGGTATTTCCTGTTTGAGTTTCTGCATATAGGAGCAGCAGGTAGCCTAGTGGTTAAGAGTGTTGGACTAGTAACCGAAAGGTTGCAAGATCAAATCCCTTAGTTGATAAGGAAAAAATCTGTCCTTCTACCCCTGGACAAGGCAGTTAACCCACTGTTCCTTGACCATCATTGAAAATAAGAATTTGTTCTTTACTGACTTGCCTGGTTAAATAAAGGTCAAATAAAAACATCTAGGAAGGGAGGAGCAAAATGGAGTTGTGATCTGATTTGTCTGAAGGGAGGGTGGGGGAGTAGGGATACTCTTATTAGCCACTGACATCCCACTGTACCAGGCCTGGAAACAGAAAGTCAGCACACTCTATATATATCACTCGGAGAATGTCTGGGTGTAGTACCTTACCATTGCATGTGCAACCTGCAGCAGAGCACAGAGCCACTCATCAGCTTTACATGCAGTGGTTACATATGTCAAAAATAACCCTACTATGTGCCTATTTCATTTACTATCCAAAAAGCAGTCAAACTGTCTAAATAATTCATATTTTGAACCACAACCGCAGTACTATTGAGCGGTAAGCATGTGATGGTGATGCTGTTGTCATGGGAACTAATGTCGACATGGGCCATGTCCCGACACATACAGGGATAAAATATCTCTGTGATTGAGCTGTGTGTGTGTGTGTGTGTGTGTGTGTGTGTGTGTGTGTGTGTGTGTGTGTGTGTGTGTGTGTGTGTGTGTGTGTGTGTGTGTGTGTGTGTGTGTGCCTATGCCCTGCATGCACGTGGAGTTTGTCTCTCGCTGTAGTTCAGCCACAGCAATGTATTGATTGAGTGTTCAGAGAGTGGTCCTGTTAGCCATCATGGCAGCATGTTGCCTCAAGGCATATCTACACACACTGAATCGGAAATCGGACATGTCAACTATGTTATATACTGTACTAGACCCGCCAGCCCTATACAGAATAACAGTTCATTAGTAAACATCCATCGTATACTACTGCTACCTATCACATACCTATTTGGTAACACTTTATAATTATGTTCGCTTGTGAGGTAAATACTTAAAATGTTTATAAATGTAACGCCCTGACCGGGGTATTCTTTGTTTTCTTTATTATGTTGGTTAGGTCAGGGTGTGACATGGGTGATGTATGTGTTTTTGTACTGTCTCGGGGTTTTGTAGGTTTATGGGGTTGTTTACCATCTAGGTGTTTATGTATGTCTAATGGTTGCCTAGATTGGTTCTCAATTAGAGGCAGCTGTTTATCGTTGTCTCTGATTGGGAACCATATTTAGGCCATATTTAACCATATTTATTTATCTTCTTTGGGTATTTCGCGGGTTATTGTCTTTGTGAAGTTGCCTGTGTCTGCACTCGTTGTCATAGCGTCACATTCGTTTTTTTGTTTGTTTAAGTGTTCTTTGTGTTTTTCGTCATTCAATACAATAATGGATTCACACAACGCTGCGCTTTGGTCTACTCCATACGACGATTGTGACAATAAATGTTTACAAATAATTAAATACTTATTTATTAATAGTTTATAAATAGTTTATTCATGATAGTTACTAAAAAGTGTTACCAACTATTTCCTTACTGGCTACCTATGACAAAACTATTTCTTTACATGTTGCCAAACTTGGTTAGGTGGGTTAATGATACCAGATTCACACAATAGGGCCGACCCAAACCATATTGTGCTGGCTTGGATATTTTATGTTCCGATTGGCCTTTCCAGCACGGTTCCATCAACTGTAGTTGATGCGTAAACCAGGCCAGCACAATACAGCTTGGCCTGGCTTCACTCAGCTTGCCTTAGTATATAAAGGGTTAACGTTTATTTGCGGACTGAGAATGAGACAGTGAAAGAGTAAAATAATGACACAGTGAGAGGTAGCCAGGCTCAGTGGTTTTCTAAGATCTCCTCGGGACCCCCCGACGATTCACAATTTTGTTGTAGCTCTGAATTAGCTCACCTGATTCACAGGCTTGATGATTAAGCTACTTAACAAGTTGAATCAGGTGTGCTAGCTGTAAAATAGTTCAAATAAATTAAATGCCTGGGGGTGAAAAACCACTGGCCTAGCTGATTGCTATCTGTGCGAAGGATGTCTTTAATTTAGTGTCTTAAAGTAACTATCAAGTGAAGATCTCACTTTTAAAAGTTAACATTCTGTTAACTCAAATAATGTTGTCGAGTCATCCTATACTTGTATTTGTGGCCATAACATAAATTGGAGGGGGAAAAAAGACTAAAAAAACTCAACCAGTCCATTTAAAATATGGTTGCTATTTCCTCAAAGAGCATGACGACATCCAGCTGAGGAGGATGAGCGGGCAAATCAGTGGTCTATTCGCATTCATATTTTTATGATCACTATATTCTCCCACAACATTCTGTTTTTGGGCTATGCCCACACAATTCCAAAACAGAAAAGCTGCTTCTTAACATAGTAAATTACAATGTTTTGGAAGGGAAACTATTTCACTCATATTGAAATTATAGGTCATGATTAAAAAAAAGAAACGTCCTCTCACTGTCAACTGCGTTTATTTTCAGCAAACTTAACGTGTAAATATTTGTATGAACATAACAAGATTCAACAACTGAGACAAACTGAACACGTTCCACAGACATGTGACTAAAAGAAATGGAATAATGTGTCCGTGAACAACGGGGGGTCAAAATCAAAAGTAACAGTCAGTATCTGGTGTGGCCACCAGCTGCATTAAGTACTGCGGTGAAACTCCTCCTCTTGGACTACTCCAGATTTGCCAGTTCTTGCTGTGAGATGTTAGCCCACTCTTCCACCAAGGCACCTGCAAGTTCCCTGACATTTCTGGGGTGATTGGCCCTAGCCCTCACCCTCCGATCCAACAGGTTCCAGGGATTGAGATCCGGGCTCTTCGCTGACCATGGCAGAACACTGACATTCCTGTCTTGCAGGAAATCACGCACAGAACGAGCAGTATGGCTGGTGGCATTGTCATGCTGGAGGGTCATGTCAGGATGAGCCTGCAGGAAGGGTACCACATAAGGGAGGAGGATGCCTTCCCTGTAACGCACAGAGTTGAGATTGCCTGCAATGACAACAAACTCAGCCTGATGATGCTGTGACACACCAGACCATGACGGACCCTCCACATCCAAATCGATCCTGCTCCAGAGTACAGGCCTTGATGTAATGCTCATTCCTTCGACGATAAACGAGAATCCAACCATCACCCTTGGTGAGACAAAACTCTGACTTGTCAGTGAAGAGCACTTTTTGCCAGTCCTGTTTGGTCCAGCGACGGTGGGTTTGTGCCCATAGGTGACGTTGCTGCCAGTTATCTGGTGAGGACCTGCCTTACAGCAGGCCTACAAGCCCTCAGTCCAGCCTCTCTCAGCCTATTACGGACAGTCTGAGCACTGATAGAGGGATTGTGCGTTCCTGGTGTAACTCGGGCAGTTGATGTTATCATCATGTACCTGTCCTGCAGGTGTGATGTTCGGATGTACCAATCCTGTGCAGGTATTGCTACACGTGGTCTGCTGTCCGTCCTGTCTCCCTGTAGCGCTGTCTTAGGCGTCTCACAGTACGGACATTGCAATTGATTGCCCTGGCCACATCTGCAGTCCTCATGCCTCTTTGCAGCATGCCTAAGGCATGTTTACGCAGATGAGCAGGGACCCTGGGCATCTTTCTTTTGGTGTTTTTCAGAGTCAGTAGAAAGGCCACTTTAAGTTTTTGGTAACTGTGACCTTAATTGCCTACCTTATGTAAGCCGTTAGTGTCTTAACGACCATTCCACAGGTGCATGTTCATTAATTGTTTATGGTTCATTGAACAAGCATGGGAAACAGTGTTTAAACCCTTTACAATGAAGATCTGCGAAGTTATTTGGATTTTTACGAATTATCTTTGAAAGACAGGGTCCTGAAAAAGGGACGTTTCTTTTTTTGCTGAGTTTATTTCATAGAAATCTACAAACGCCTGACAGTTACTTTAAATGTTGCTATACTGGGTTCCATGGGAAAAGGAGAGTAAGAAAATTAAACAGTGAAACAGTGAGAGATAATGTTCTAAAACAGTGACTGAAAATAGCTGTGCAGCGAAGCTCCCATCCAACCTGAACTTGAGAGGCTCTGCAGAGAAAAGTGGGCCAAGCTTGTAGCGTCATACCCAGACTCAAGGCTGTAATCTCTGCCTCAACAAAGTACTGAGTAAAAGGTCTGAATACTTATGTAAATGTGATATCTCAGTTTTCTATTTTATATACATTTGCAAAAAAATGTCTAAAAACCTGCTTTTGATTCATCATTATGGGATATTGAGTGTAGATTGATTAGGAAAAAAAGCAATTGAATCCATTTTAGAATAAGGCTGTAACATAACAATATGTGGAAAAAGTCAATGGGTCTGAACACTTTCCAAATGCACTGTATCTGTAAAAATTGACAGTTGCAAAGCACGCTGAGTATTATTCTAATGAGCTCTGCCCCATAACAAGGCCAATAATACCCAGTGTGCTTTGCATTTAATTTTGGTATTGTCACTTTCACATATATGTTTACAATTTGATCATTTAGCAGACACTCTTATCCAGAGTGCATACAGTCAGGGCATTCACCTAAGGTAGATAAACAACAACATATCACAGTTATAGCAAGTAATACGTTGCTGTAACCTTTACTGAGAAGGTTGTTGCTTTTCGGCCCTTCTAGTTGCAAATGTATTTCTGTATTTTAAAATACAAAATACATGTATTGTGTCATTTATTTTGATACATTGATCTTTGATTGAGTAATTGTATATTATTATTATTATATTTTGATATTTGTGCCCATCCCTGATTGTGAGGTTGTCAGTGAGAGCTTGATGGATAAATAAATGACCAGCTCGGAGACAGACGGGAGTATGGATATTGATCATGATTATCAGGTGAGTGGGAGAGAGAGAATGGGAGGGTCAGTCCGCCCACCTAGTAAAGGAGAGGAAATCAGTGACATTATAACCTTCTCTGTCTTCATCCAATCTCTGTCTTCCATATTCATCTAAGTGTTCCGCCGGCCTCCAACTTGCCAACTCAGGTGTGTATTTTACCTTCCCTAGAAAATATCCTCCACTACTTCTTACCTCCCACCCACTGGCTGAGTACATACATGGTTACCATGACAACTTTACCTTCACACACTTCAATGCATCCCTGATACATCCTTGAAAGGGTATAGTAATGTCCTTGAGAACATGAGGTAGAATGAACATTCCCATTTGTGCAGCACTAAATACATTTGAAGTTTATTTTGATACATTGATCTTCATGGTATTTTGTCATTTTTACCCATCGCTGGTTGTAGTGATCTGTGCCGGAACGCCCAGTGTCAGTTTAGTGTCCCCTACCAGGGGGTGGTGATTTTTCAGGATAGCAGGGAACGGGATTTGTACCAACCCAGCTCCCCCATCGCCCAGGGTAACAAAACAACAGAATAATGATGACGAGGTCCATCTGTTTAGCCAATTCCACAGTTTACTGAGCATTATACACATTACCTTTCAGTTCATTGTGTGCTCATTGCCAGGAAAGCCCCTGGCTCGCTCTTAAAAACCTGCTTATGGTTTAGTGGCAGGTGACAGCAGAATCCAAACCTGAGACTGGATAAAATGTCCTGTACATTTAATTGACAGGAATTCATGGCCGTCCAGTGGTTGTTCTGTAGGACACATGATGTGAGTGTATCCTCCTCACAGAGGGAGAGCAGAGATATCATGGCTATTGCTATTTTCATATTGAATTTGTCCATCAATATCCCCTTATACGATCTGTCCGTCTATGAGTGTTATTGCGATAATGGAGTTTCCGCTATGAGTAGAACACTGAAGGCAGACAGAGCCACATGGTTGTGTCCAGGCAGGCAGACAAGCAGGCAGACAAGCAGGCAGACAAGCAGGCAGACAAGCAGGCACACAAGCAGGCACACAAGCAGGCAGACAAGCAGGTTGCCCCTCCATTCCCCCCCACCTCAACTTGAACGGCCAGTCAAATGCTCCATTTTCCACAACAGCCTTTACAGATGTCTGCGCTGACATTGTCACTATAATTATGGGCTATTATTATCTACAAATTGAATGAATCAATCAGAAAATGAAATAATTGCGTATAGGGGTTATCCTGCTTTGAGCAAGGCACCTCACCCCTATAGAACCTGTGCTTCCAAACCCTCAGTGTTTGTGTGTGTGTGCGTGCCAGTGGGGCAGCCAGAAATTCGTTGGTGGGTGGGCCTGCAAATGTGTAAGTAAATTAGAAAAAAAGATATTATGTATGTATATGTATATATTATAAACAAAAAACAGCTAATTTCCTGCAATATATGTAAAATATGTATATATTATATGTCAGGACCCGGTTACGAACCTGGGTCTCCGGAGTGAGAAACAGTCACTTAACCAACTGAGCCACGAATAGTCAGCAGAACCCAGAAGATGAGGCAGACACAGCAGTACTTAAGACGGTGTATTTAATAAAGTAAAAAAGGAGAAGTCCTTCAATACAAAATGGCAAATCCAAAAGGTGGTAGGTATAGCACAAAAAAGCCTCAAGAGATACTCAAAAACAAAAACAGAATTCCACAAGAGCATCCACCGGAAACGACAAGAATACACAGAACACTAGGGCTGGGTGCTAACATACAAACACAGAGCACAGAACTGAGGGAAACTAAGGGTTTAAATACAATCAGGGGAAACGAGGCACAGGTGCAAAAAATAATGGGGAACAAGGGAAAAAACATAAGGTCAAAAAGCACAATGGGGGCATCTAGTGACCAAAACCCGGAACAACCCTGGCCAAATCCTGACAGAATCCCCCTAGGAACGGCTCCTGACGTTCCTACCAGCTCTCTCAGGGTGGAGGGCCCTGAACTGACGAATGAGGTCAGGGTCCAGGATGTCTTTGGCAGGAACCCAGGAGCGCTCCTCGGGACCGTAGCCTTCCCAGTCCACCAGATACTGCCAGGACCGCTGCACCCGGCGGGAATCCAGTATCCGATGGACGGTATAAGCCGGCTGGCCTCCAATGACACGAGGCGGAGGGGGAGGTCTGTCTGCCGGGACAAGGGGAGAAAAAACAACAGGTTTTAACAATGAAATGTGAAATGTGGGATTAATCTTAAGGGATCTGGGTAAGTGTAGGCGATAAGAAACTGGGTTAACTCTCCTGGCAACCTTGAAGGGACCGATGTAT
This sequence comes from Oncorhynchus masou masou, assembly GCF_036934945.1. NCBI lineage: Eukaryota > Metazoa > Chordata > Actinopteri > Salmoniformes > Salmonidae > Oncorhynchus > Oncorhynchus masou. Next base: position 19,867,982 of record NC_088232.1, read on the forward strand.
TTTTGGGACAGCTTGCGAGACTCCACCCGTAGAGGTAAGTCTCTTGTGGAGAGCCAGACTCTCTGGCCGGGGCGCAGTGTAGGCCCGGGACGGCGACGTCTGTTGGCTTGTTGTTGGTACCTCTGTGAGGAACGCATAAGATTAAGACGGGTCTTCCTCCACATAAGCCGACAGCGTCTGACGAACTTCAAGGCTGAAGGCACTCTGACTTCTGCCTCCTGGTCCGGGAACAATGGAGGAGCATAGCCAAACTGACACTCGCGCGGGGACATACCAGTGGAGGAGGAGCGCAAGGTGTTGTGCGCGTATTCGGCCCAAACAATAAAGGATGACCATGTGGACGGGTTGTCACGAGTCATACATCGGAGGGTGGTTTCCAGCTCTTGATTCATCCTCTCTGTTTGGCCGTTGGACTCCGGATGGTACCCTGAAGATAGACTGGCAGAAGCCCCCATGAGTTGGCAGAAGGCCTTCCAAAACCTTGAGGCAAACTGGGGACCTCTGTCAGAAACCATATCTTGAGGAATGCCGAAGACTCGGAACACATGATTAATTACCAACTCAGCCGTTTCCTTGGCAGAAGGTAACTTAGTCAGAGGGACGAACCTGGCCGCCTTTGAAAACCTGTCGATTATGACTAGGATAGTAGTATTGCCATGGGATGGAGGAAGTCCAGTAATAAAGTCCAATGAGATATGGGACCAGGGTCTGTGGGGAACAGGTAAAGGGTGAAGGAGTCCTTGAGGGCGGAGGTGAGAAGATTTGCCCTGGCAGCACACGGGACAGGCATTGACGAAAGTGGCAACGTCTTCTCTTATGGTAGGCCACCAGAACTTACGCTGGATGAACTCCAAGGTGCGACCTACGCCCGGATGACAGGTGAGGCGAGAGGAGTGCCCCCACAGAAAGACCTGAGTCCTCACTGCCTTGGGGACAAACAACCGATTGGCAGGACCTCCTTTCGGGTCCGGTTCGCTAGCTTGAGCACGTCTCACGGTATCCTCAACTTGCCACGAGATCGGAGCCACAATCTTAGCAGCAGGAAGGACAGGCATGTCCGTGTCATCTCGAATGGCAGGAGCGTAGACTCGGGACAGGGCATCCGGTTTGAGATTCTTCGACCCGGGCCGATAGGTGAGGATAAACTGGAATCGATTGAAGAAAAGAGACCATCTAGCTTGTCTAGAGTTCAACCGCTTCGCCTGCTGGATATACTCCAGATTTTTGTGGTCCGTAAGCACTTGAAACGGGTGAGAAGCCCCCTCGAGCCAGTGTCTCCATTCCTTCAATGCCATCTTAACCGCTAGGAGTTCACGATCCCCCACATCGTAGTTCCTCTCAGTCGGGGTAAGCCGGTGTGAGAAGAAAGCGCACGGATGAAGCTTCTTGTCTTCACCCCTCTGAGACAGGACAGCTCCAACACCAACCTCTGATGCGTCTACCTCCACCACAAATGGTTCATCCGTAGTCGGTTGTATCAGGATGGGAGCAGAGAGAACGCGCTGCTTGAGTCCTTGGAAGGCCGTCTCAGCTTCTCTTCCCCACAAAAACCTTGCATTGCCACCCTTGGTTAAAGCTGAGAGAGGGGCTGCCACCAAGCTGAAGTTCTTGATGAACTTGCGGTAAAAGTTTGTGAAGCCCAGGAAACGCTGAACTTCCTTAACGGATTTGGGGGTGGGCCAATCCGCTACCGCCCCTACCTTCCTGGGGTCCATTTGGACTCGACCGGGTTCCACTACAAATCCCAGGAATTGTACTCGGGATGAATGGAATTCACATTTTTCCGGCTTAACGTACAGATGGTTGTCCAGGAGGCGTTTGAGTACATGTCTGACATGCTTAGTGTGTTCTTGAAGGGAGCTCGAAAAGATGAGGATGTCATCCAAGTAAACGAACACAAATATGTTAAGCATATCCCTAAGCACATCGTTTATGAGCGCTTGGAACACCGCTGGGGCGTTGGTCAGGCCGAAGGGCATCACCAAGTATTCATAGTGACCAGTAGGCGTGTTGAAAGCGGTCTTCCACTCGTCACCAGGTCTGATCCGCACAAGATGGTATGCGTTCCGCAGGTCAAGCTTAGTGAAAACAACTGCTTCCTGGAGCAGCTCGAAGGCTGTGGCCATAAGGGGTAGCGGGTAACGGTTACGGACGGTTATGGCATTGAGTCCCCGGTAGTCGATGCAAGGACGTAATCCACCGTCTTTCTTGGCCACAAAGAAAAACCCTGCTCCCGCCGGGGAGGTGGATGGACGCATGAGGCCTGCTTCCAGAGCGTCCTTGATGTAGGTATCCATAGCAGCTCGTTCGGGTGGAGATAGGGAAAAGATCCGACCCCTGGGGGCAAGTCCCCGGAAACAGGTCGATGGGGCAATCGTAAGGTCTATGGGGTGGTAGCATGGTGGCCCTCTGTTTGCTAAACACCAGTTTGAGGTCATGGTAACACTCGGGAACTCGGGTCAGGTCGATGGATTCTAAAGACTCGGGAGTAGAACTCGGGGAATTCTGGAAAATACAAGTAGCTTGGCACGTAGGACCCCACTGCTTGATAGTGCCCACAGACCAGTCGATGTGAGGGTTATGGCTGTGAAGCCAGGGGTATCCAAGGACGAGAGGGAACTCGGAACAGGAGATCAAATGAAAGTTCATCAATTCCTGGTGTTGTGAAACTGAAAGTCGCAAGGAGGTAGTGACATGAGTGACAAGTCCAGATCCCAAAGGGCTTCCATCCAATGTAGTGACCCTCATGGGTTCACTTAGAGGTTCAGAGGGAACGCCATTCTCCTTCGCCCAGACACCATCCATGAAGTTACCTGCGGCTCCAGAGTCTACCAAGGCTTGAAGGTGAAGCTTGTGGTTGTCCCAGGAGAGGGTGACTGGAATGAGCAGACGGGAGTTGGACGGATGGGAGGAGGTTATGTTTCCCGTTACAGTTCCCCCGGTCTGTACGGGACAGAGCGTTTCCCTGGAGCCCGGGACACGTGGAACGGAAATGGCCCGGTTTGCCGCAATATAGACAGCGTCGCTCCCTCATCCGGCGGTCTCTCTCAGCCTGGGAGATGCGTCCAATCTGCATGGGTTCCGATGGAGCCAGCGAGGATAAAGGTGGGGACTCGGAGCTGGGACTGATAGGGGCTAGAGGTCTACGGTTGAGTTCTCTCTCTCAAACGCTGGTCAATGCGTGAGGCCAACTTGATCAGGGACTCGAGATTGTCCGGTGGTTCCCGAGTGGCCAGTTCATATTGGATAGTGTCGGAAAGGCCTTTCAGAAAGCACACCGTGAGCGCCTCGTTGTTCCAGCCACTTGCTGCTGCCACCGTGCGGAACTGGATGGCATAGTCCGTCACGCTGCGCCAACCTTGGTGGAGAGTCAGGAGCTGTTTGGCTGAGTCAGAACCACTGCTTGGGCCTTGAAACACTCGTTTGAATTCCTCAGCAAAGGCAGAGTAGCTGGCACAGCAGGAACTATGGGCATCCCACACAGCAGTAGCCCAGGCCAGTGCTTTTTCCGACAGCAGGGTGATGATATAAGCGATCTTAGACCGGTCGGTGGGAAACGACGAGGGTTGTAGCTCAAAGGAGAGAGAACATTGGGTGAGAAACCCTTTACAAGCACTTGGATCACCTGAGAACCGTTGGGGAGGTGGAAGACGAGGTTCAGCCAGGGGGTTAACTGCCATGGGTACGTGAATCTGAGGTACTGGGACGGGAACTGTTGCCGGGGTAAGACGATCAGATATTTGCTTAATGGAAGTCAGCATCTCCGACAGAAGATGAGAATGTCTAGCCATTAAGGCCTCTTGCTGAACCAGGGCGGCTTCGTGGCGTTGGACAGTCTCCTGGTGGTGGGACAGCATGGCAAAAAGGTCCTGGGAACTGGCTGCCTCTGGGTTCATTTTTGGCTCTGTGTTTCTGTCAGGACCCGGTTACGAACCTGGGTCTCCGGTGTGAGAAACAGTCACTTAACCAACTGAGCCACGAATAGTCAGCAGAACCCAGAAGATGAGGCAGACACAGCAGTACTTAAGACGGTGTATTTATAAAGTAAAAAGGAGAAGTCCTTCAATACAAAATGGCAAATCCAAAAGGTGGTAGGTATAGCACAAAAAAGCCTCAAGAGATACTCAAAAACAAAAACAGAATTCCACAAGAGCATCCACCGGAAACGACAAGAATACACAGAACACTAGGGCTGGGTGCTAACATACAAACACAGAGCACAGAACTGAGGGAAACTAAGGGTTTAAATACAATCAGGGGAAACGAGGCACAGGTGCAAAAAATAATGGGGAACAAGGGAAAAAACATAAGGTCAAAAAGCACAATGGGGGCATCTAGTGACCAAAACCCGGAACAACCCTGGCCAAATCCTGACATTATAAACAAAAAGCAGCTAATTTCCTGCAATTCTACAAATTTTGCCAAGGAGCAGAGAGGAATATGAGCAGTTTTATCTCTCATCTCATGCTATTTTACACATTTTACCATGAGGCTGAGAGAAAATGTTACATTTTTTAAGCTAAAATATAGGTTTGTTGACTGTGATAAAGGCACTGGATTATGAGCTGTCTGTCTTGTTTTCTGAACAAATGAAATTGTCAGTGGCATGGCGCATATAGCCCGAGAAGCACTGTGACATGTGCCTCAATGTGGTCATATAAGGGTTTATTTGGGGGTGTGGCTTTCAGTTAGTTATTTTTGGCAACACATCCCGTGAGAGTGAATGCCATTCCAGTTCATCGGTTCTGTTATATTTCATCAAATCTGACTAACCCAGTGCAGTGCATTGCTTGCTATGAATTGATTCTGCTTGTGTATGCGTGTTTAGGTAAAAAGACCAAATAATGTTGTTTTTGGAACACCTACAGGTAAAAAACAGTAGTGTTTTTTGTTGTTGTTGCTTAATCTCCTTCATTGGGCCTATGCCCCTGATTTCTGTGTGTCTGGGGAGTTTGAGTTCAAAGTCAAAAGACATGATCCTGTTCTTCATCTTCTAAGCCTCTCCACTCACAGGAATAAGCTCTCATCTTTACATCACCAACATTTCCCCCCTGACATCATCTCAACACCCAATAGGATCAGTTCGACTGCTACTCTGCTTTTTGATTGGATGGATCAGTGTTTGATTAATTGCTGATAATACTTTGCTGTGTTACTGTTGTAACTGATCTGATTAAATTTGCATCTCTGAGGAGTTAGTACACGTAATCTAACAGGAATGAAATACCACTACTCTAATCTAAGCAGCATCTAAATCTAAAAATGTGTTTTACTAATTTTCAAATTGATCATGCATATATTCATTATTTAATAAGAAATCCTTAAAGGTACAATATGCAGAAGTTACTCCGCCATTTTCTGGTTCACCTCTAAAAGTCTAAGCCCGAATTTGCTCTTTACTACAATAGCCCATAGAAACACATTGAATAACTCATTCATAAAACAGCAAAAAAAAAGACAGTGAAAAAATACATCATGATGAATAAGGCGCACAATGGGATTGTCTTTTAGTTATCCAGCTTTATCCACTGAGATCGTGGTAGGTGCACGAGGTTCAAGGCACGAGGGCTGGAGGCATGGGACGGGCCGCAGAGCAGCGGACAAAAGACCTAGTCCATGGGGAAGGGAGGGTAGCACGGGGAAGGGAGGGTAGCACTACCCTGGGTAGCACAGAGCAACACTTTAAGGGACATTGCATTAATAATGGTGCTGATTAGGGGAACATTCCCGCTGTTCTTAGTGCCTGTCTGCACGTTTAAATCCAAACTGGATTTAACGAAATATGACATGAAAAGCGCACATTTGTAAATCTAAAAGTAATTGGAAAGGTAGATACAAATTATTTGTGACATTGTGGTTACAATAAAGAATGTAAACAGGATGTAAACAAGATGCTGTGTTTTTATCTACAGTGATGGACAACTGGAGGCAACAGGTTTTCAGACACTTGTTTTTCTCAAGCAGAGAGTTGGCAGAGAGTCAGGCGGCATTGGCGGAGAGTCAGATGGAGAATGATGCGTTGAAGAGGGCGAGGAATGAGAAGGAGTCACAATCCATGCCAGGCACACCTGTGAGCTCTGGAACTCCACCTCTGACAGGCAGAGTCAACATACATGGCGGGTTCATCAGGCCGTCGGTTCAACCTGACATTTCCCTTCCTCTTCTTACAACAGAACTTGACCAACTGCTTACCAGGCACAGCAAGGGCCATCCGGACCGTTATGCTGTTCGATTGAGTGTGGTGTACCCCAGGACAGCCGGCTTAGACCATTATTGTTTTCTGTGTTTACTATTGACCTTCCACTGACCTTGAATAAAGCCTGTGTGTCCATGTATGCTGATGACTAAACAGTATACACATCATCTGCAACATCAACATAAATAACTGACACCGTTAACATAGAACTTAAGTCAGTTGTAGAATGGGTAACTAGTAATATCTCAAAAACAGAGCAGCACATATTGCACTTAGATGTACAGTACCAGTCAAACGTTTGGACACACCGACTCATTCAAGGTTTTTCTTTATTTGTACTATTTTCTACAATGTAGAATAATAGTGAAGGCATCGCAACTATGAAATAACATATGGAATCATGTAGTAAACAAAAAATGTTAAACAAATCAAAACATATTTTAGATTTTAGATTCTTCAAAGTAGCCACCCTTTGCCTTGATGACAGTTTTGCACAGTTGGCATTCTCGCAACCAGCTTCGACTGAAATGTTTTTCCAACAGTCTTTTGGTTGAAACCAAAAATCTTAAATTCGGACTCATCATACCAAAGGACAGATTTCCACCGGTCTAATCTCCATTGCTCATGTTTCTTGGCCCAAGCAAGTCTCTTCTTATTATTGGTGTCATTTAGTAGTGGTTTCTTTGCAGCAATTCAAACCATGAAGGCCTGATTCACGCGGTCTCCTCTGTACAGTCATGCTCTCCGCAGCCGATGTGAGCAAGACCTTTAAACAGGTCAACATTCACAAAGCCGCGGAGCCAGATGGTTTACGAGGACGTGTACTCAAAGCATGCGCGGACCAACTGGCAAGTGTCTTCATTGACATTTTCAACCTCTCCCTGGCCGAGTCTGTAATACCTACATGTTTCAAACAGACCACCATAGTCCCTCTGCCCAAGAAAGCGACGGTAACCTGCCTACATAATTACCGCCCTGTAGCACTCACATCGGTAGCCATGAAGTGCTTTGAAAGGCTGGTCATGGCTCACATCAACACCATCATGCCAGAAACCCTAGACCCACTCCAATTGACATACCGCCCAAACAGATCCACAATTGACGCAATCTCAATCGCACTCCACACTGACCTTTCCCACCTAGACAAAAATAACACCTATGTAAGGAATGCTGTTCATTGACTAGGCTCAGCATTCAACACAATAGTGCCCACAAAACACATCACTAAGCTAAGGGCCATGGGACTAAACACCTCCTTCTGCAATTGGATCCTGGACTTCCTGACGGGCCTCCCTGGGTGGTAAGGGTAGGCAACAACACATCTGCCACGCTGATCCTCAACACTGAGTCCCCACAGGAGTGCATGCTTACTCCCTTCTGTACCACCCCCTGTTCACCCACGCCTGCATGGCAAAGCACAACTTCAACACCATCATTAAGTTTGCTGACGACACAACAGTGGTAGGCCTGATTCCCAACAATGATGAGACAGCCTATAGGGAGGTCAGAGACCTGTACATTTCTTGTTACTTTTTGATTGATTTGATAGTTTTTTAACTTCAGTTTCTTTAGTAAATATTTCATTAATTATATTTCTTGAATTGCATGGTTGATTAAAGGCTTGTTAGTAAGCATTTCACGATAAGGGCTACCTGATGTATTCGGCACAAGTGACAAATAATATTTGATTTTGTTGAGATGTGTCTGTTACTTGAACTCTGTGAATGATTTATTTGGGCTGCAATGTCTGAGGCTGGTAACTCTAATGAACTTATCCTCTGCAGCAGAGGTAACTCTGGGTCTTCCTTTCCTGTGGCAGTCTTCATGAGTGTCAGTTTCATCATAGGGCTTGATGGTTTTTGCGACTGCACTTGAAGAAACTTTCAAAGTTCCCGCATTGACTGACCTTCATGTCTTTAAGTAATGGACTGTCGTTTCTTTTTGCTTATTTGAGCAGTTCTAGCCACAATATGGACTTGGTCTTTTACCAAATAGGGCTATCTTCTGTATACCACCATTACCTTGTCACAATACAACTGATTGACTCAAACACATTAAGAAGGAAAGAAATTCCACAAGTGAACTTTTAACAAGGCACACATGTTAATTGAAATGCATTCCAGAAATGCACCTCATGAAGCAAGTTGAGAGAATGCCAAGAATGTGCAAAGCTGTAATCAAGGACAAGGGTGGCTACTTTGAACTCAAAGACAATGATGGTTACCTAAAATGTTTATGTGGTACTGACTCAAAACAAAATGAGAATTTTCTAAAGATATGACAACGATTAGCTTTTTTTCCCAGCATGCTCTACTGAAGTTTGATATTCTTGGAATTTGTTTTTAATATCTGTGTTTTTGTATATACATTGAGTGATTGATTGATTAAATGTTATGCTATACAAATATATATATTTTTATTCTAAACGAATTGAATCATTTAATTTTTGCACCCGTTACTGAAATGTTTTTTCCAGTTTAATTGGCTTAGGTAGTTTCCTAACACTCTTTTAAACCCTGGCAGTCATTATGATTGCAAGTTGTGGGTGAATTCAAATTTAAGCTGTTGGCTAGCCTAACACTGGCTAGATTCCAATAGGAATTACACATCACTTTGCAAGCCAGCATGATGTGATTTACAGTTAGGGTTGCAAAATTCTGGGAGAATTCCAGAAATCCTGGTTGGAAGTTCACTGAACATTTTGGGAAGGTTTGTGGAATTTTGCAACCCTACTTGCAGGCCTCCAAGGTATGTGTTCCAGGCCACAGTATGACACACCTTATGATATATTCAATGGTTTAATTATAATGATTAAGAACTCACTTGGTGAAGACTGAAATGAATGAATTCACCAAGCATGTCTCTGTCTCTTAAAAAACACAGTCATGGGTGGTAACTCTACAATTCAATCGGAGAGTCAGGGCACACTGGGAAAGTATTGGAGGCATGGCTTAGTGGGGGTGTTCAATTTAAGTATACTTTACAAAAAAAACAGAATTTCAATTACTCATTTGAAGGTAGTACTGCTCACTTCAGCTTTGTAAGGGCTCTATATGTTTAAGTGTGTTCTTTATTTTATGAGATGTGCCTTGGGCTGGGGACATTTCTGGCAGGGAGACTGCAATGTAAAACCAGATCAGTTTTGGATGCTCAAACATTTTGAGGAAAATGATTATCTAAAAATATTTCAGTTAAGAAACTTAAATAGTGAGTAAAGTTTCCACCTATGAATATTCCCCAAAATGTGCAACCCTAGTGGTAACTTTATAATTCAATCCACCTACCGTCATATGAGTAATGATACACAAATGCAGTTTTTAGTAAGGTATACTTACATTTAACACCTCCACTAAACCATGCCTCCAATAATTCCAGAGTGTGCCTTTGCTCTTCGATTGAATTATAAAGTTATCACTAGGGTTGCACATTTTGGTGAATATTCAGAGGTGGAAACTTTCCGTGGGAATTAACAGGAATATATGGGAATTAACGGGAATATATGAACATTTATAATAATACCATTTAAATGTAGATGTCTTTTGCATTAGATATATTTACCATATCATATGGAGACAGAAACATAAACATTTGACGTTATCATAAGTAGACATATTTGCAAATTATTAAATCCTTCCAATAGAAATAAAAAACAATTTATTTATGAATTGAACTTTAATTAAATGAGTTGGCTCTACACATTGGATGATTTCACTGAACAACAAAAGAAAGGGAATATTGAATGATCCCCAATGATCCATCGCATCTTCCAAAAACGTTTTCATCATACATCTGTAAAATGATTGTCTAGAAACTGAAGCTTTGGTTGTCTTCCTCTCAGGTTTCCATGTCTTCTCCCTGGACCTCCTCAATGTCCACCTCTTGAACCTCAGACTCTGAGGCCTCATCTTCACGGTCACTTTCCAACCTTGTTGAGGATGGCTCGTTGTCAGGCACAAAAAGCCCCAAATTTGCCCGGGTGGACAACAATTTTTCAACCCTTGTATTGGTCAACTTGTTGCGTGATTTGGTATGTGTGTTCCCAAATAAGGAACAGTTGCGCTCTGAGGAGGCTGATGTTGGTGGGATTTGGAGGAAAATGGAAGCAACAGGGGAAAGACCCTCAGATCCACAAAGTCCATTCCACCAGGTGGCTGATGAGATATAGTGGGGCAAAAGAGTATTTAGTCAGCCACCAATTGTGCAAGTTCTCCCACTTAAAAAGATGAGAGAGGCCTGTAATTTTCATCATAGGTACACGTCAACTATGACAGACAACATGAGAAAACAAATCCAGAAAATAACATTGTAGGATATTTTATGAATTTATTTGCAAATTATGGTGGAAAATAAGTATTTGGTTACCCACAAACAAGCAAGATTTCTGGCTCTCAGAGACCTGTAACTTCTTTTTTAAGAGGCTCCTCTGTCCTCCACTCGTTACCTGTATTAATGGCACCTGTTTGAACTTGTTATCAGTATAAAGGACACCTGTCCACAACCTCAAACAGTCACACTCCAAACTCCACTATGGCCAAGACCAAAGAGCTGTCAAAGGACACCATAAACAAAATTGTAGACCTGCACCAAGCTGAGAAGACTGATTATGCAATAGGTAAGCAGCTTGGTTTGAAGAAATCAACTGTGGGAGCAATTATTAGGAAATGGAAGACATACAAGACCACTGATAATCTTCCTCGATCTGGAGCTCCACGCAAGGTTTCACCCCGTGGGGTGAAAATGATCACAAGACCGGTGAGCAAAAATCCCAGAACCACACGGGGGGACCTAGTGAATGACCTGCAGAGAGCTGGGACCAAAGTAACAAAGCCTACCATCAGTAACACACTACGCCGCCAGGGACTCAAATTCTGCAATGCCAGACGTGTCCCCCTGCTTAAGCCAGTTCATGTCCAGGCCCGTCTGAAGTTTTCTAGAGAGCATTTGGAGGATCCAGAAGAAGATTGGGAGAATGTCATATGGTCAGATGAAACCAAAAATATAAATTTTTGGTAAAAACTCAACTCGTCGTGTTTAGAGGACAAAGAATGCTGAGTTGCATCCAAAGAACACCATACCTACTGTGAAGCATGGGGGTGGAAACATCATGCTTTGGGGCTGTTTTTCTGCAAAGTGACCAGGACAACTGATCCGTGTAAAGGAAAGAATGAATGGGGCTATGTATCGTGAGATTTTGAGAGAAAACCTCCTTCCATTAGCAAGGGCATTGAAGATGAAACGTGGCTGGGTCTTTCGGCATGGCAATGATCCCAAACACACCGCCCGGGCAACGAAGGAGTGGCTTCGTAAGAAGCATTTCAAGGTCCTGGAGTGGCCTAGCCAGTCTCCAGATCTCAACCCCATAGAAAATCTTTGGAGGGAGTTGAAAGTCCATGTTGCCCAGCAACAGCCCCAAAACATCACTGCTCTTGAGGAGATCTGCATGGAGGAATGGGCCAAAATACCAGCAACAGTGTGTGAAAACCTTGTGAAGACTTACAGAAAATGTTTGACCTCTGTCATTGCCAAAAAAGGGTATATAACAAAGTATTGAGATAAACTTTTGTTATTGACCAAATACTTATTTTCCACCACAATTTGCAAATAAATTCATAAAAAATCCTACAATGTGAATTTCTGGATTTTTTTTCTCATTTTGTCTGTCATAGTTGAAGTGTACCGATGATGAAAATTACAGGCCTCTCTCATCTTTTTAAGTGGGAGAACTTGCACAATTGGTGGCTGACTAAATACTTTTTTTGCCCCACTGTATGTTGGCACGACTGCCATATTACAAAGCCCTTGCTTGGAAGTGTACTTCACCAGACTGTCAAAACCTTGCCCTCATCCAGGCCAAGGTGGCGAGACATGGTAGTGATGACACCATAGTCCTTGTTGATCTCTGCACCAGACAGGATGATCTCGCCAACATATTTGGGGTCCAACATGTACGCTGCGGCATGTATGGGCTTCAGGCCTTTTGATGTATTTCAGAACTGCAGTTTCCTCTGCTTGTAGCAACAGTGAAGCGGGCAGGGCAGAAAAGATTTATTCTCTTACATCTGCAAGCAGAGTCTGAACATCAGACAGGATGGTATGGTCTCCCTCAATCCGAGCAATGACTACCGCTATAGGTTCCAGGAGTTTCAGGCTGCTTACCTCTCTCTGCCAAAATACATAATCCAGGAGGATCCTCTTGATGGGGCTGTCCAAATTGGCAGGCTGTGATATGGCCATTTCTTGGAGAGACTCCTTCCCCTTCAGTAGACTGTCAAACATGATGACACCACCACCTCAACGGGTGTTGCTTGGCAGCTTCAAAGTGGTGCTCTTATTCTTCTCACTTTGTTTGATGAGGTAGATTGCTGCTATAACTTGATGATCCTTCACATACCTAACCATTTCCTTGGCTCTCTTGAAGAGTGTATCCATTGTTTTCAGTGCCATGCTGTCCTTGAGGAGCAGATTCAATGCATGAGCAGCACAGCCAATGGGTGTCATGGGAGGGTAGGACTCCTCCACTTTAGATCAAGCAGCCTTCATGTTCGCAGCATTGTCTGTCACCAGTGCAAATACCTTCTTTGGTCCAAGGCCATTGATGACTGCCTTCAGCTCATCTGCAATGTAGAGACTGGTGTGTCTGTTGTCCCTTGTCTGTGCTCTTGTAGAATACTGGTTGAGGGGTGGAGATGTAGTTAATTATTCTTTGCCCACGAACATTCGACCACCCATCAGAGATGATTGCAATACAGTCTGCTTTCTCTATGATTTGCTTGATCTTCACTTGAACTATGTTTAACTCTGCATCCAGCAAATTAAGTAGATAAAGCATGTCTGGTTGGAGGGGTGTATGCTGGGCGAAGAACATTCAGAAATCTCTTCCAATACACATTGCCTGTGAGCATCAGAGGTGAACCAGTTGAATACACAGCTCGAGCAAGATATTCATCAGCATTTCTCTGACTATGTTCCACCTATGAGTAAAAAAAACTTCTGATTCCAGGAGGACCATGAGCTGTTGCTATCGATATGGTGTTGGATTCATAATTTTCTCTTTTCTTTTCTCAATGGTTTCTTGTTGTGAGCGCTGAGGGAACTTTATGCACTTGGCCAGATGATTCTGCATCTTTGTTGCATTCTTCACATGTGATTTGGCACAGTATTTGCAAATGTACACAGCTTTTCCTTCTACATTAGCTGCAGTGAAATGTCTCCACACATCAGATGGTACCTGTGGCATATACCTGTAAAAAAAGAAAACTAATACAATTCCATGTACAGATAAATAGTTAAGCAGTTAGATTAAACAACTCCTTTGGAAGATACCCATTTGAAAATGAAACATGTATGTAAACAGGTGAATTAACACTCCTCGGTTAGCAGGCTCAAGCACGTGGTAGCAAAAACTAACGAGCAGAAATGAACAAGTTAGAAATGTTTTAAACACGCTTTGCTGTTAACAAAATATCATGTATGGAATTTAAAATATATTCACACCACCTTGTAATCAAAACTTACCAGAAAGCATGTAGTCCTTGGCTCAGATAGTGTAGCCTCAATAGCATCTCATTAGTGTGCAATATCTTGAGAATCAGCAGTACATGTTTGTTTGTTTTTTGTTTTTGACCTTTATTTAACTAGGCAAGTCAGTTAAGAACAAATTCTTATTTTCAATTATAGCCTATGAACAGTGGGTTAACTGCCTGTTCAGGGGCAGAATAACAGATTTGTACCTTGTCAGCTCGGGGGTTTCAGGTTGCTAGTCCAACGCTCTAACCACTAGGCTACCCTGCCGCCCCATGTGATGGAAGAGTGCACTGGAAGACATCACTGTGTCAACGCAGAGGGTTGCAATTCTATTGAATTGTGGATAGTTAAACCAAAATATGCCACATGACCTAGAATTGCATTATGTGTATCCCACAAAAAGGTTCACTGTTATAAGCTAACTTTTTTGATGAATTTAAGCAAAATTCCCCCAAATTCCAGGGCTTAACTTCCCATGGATTCTTTTTGGAAAAATTACAGAAATTTACTGGAAAGTTTCCAACCCCTTGCAACCCTAGTTACCACCCATGACTGTATTTGTTATTGACAGAGACATGGTTGTTGAATTTGTAAATGTTCTGTTTTTTTGGGCCTTCACCAAGTGAGATCCTAAATTAATAGTATTATTATACTTTAACCATTACATATATCATAAGGCCTTACACAGTGACCTAAGATTCATAGTTCAGTAGGTTTGCTAAATTACACCAACTTTACAGTAACCTTCAAACCAGGGTTGCCAGAAAAACTGCAATTTTCACCAAAATGTTGCACCCCAACTGTAATTCACATCATGCTGGCTTGCAAAGTGATGCGTAATTCCTATTTGATCTAGTCAGAGTTAGGCTAGCCAACAGCTGAAATTAGTATTCATCTACAAACTGCCTTCATAATGACTGCCAGGGTTTAGTACAGTGGAATGATACTACCTAAGCCATTTAAACTGGAACAACCATTTCAGTATTGGGTGCAAAAATTCAATGATTGGATTAGTTTAGAAAAAATATATGTATCTTTGGGTAACATAACATTTAATCAATCAATCACTCAATGTTTATTAAAAAAACAAACATTAAAAACAATTCCAAAAAATCCTATATTTTTTTTTTAATGAGTTGGTGTGGCTTTAGTTGAGCCAGTGCCACAGAAACATTTAAGTAATAATTACTTTTCATTGACTTTGAGTGCAACTTACTAGAAGTAATTGAGCTAAAAAATGCCGTGGGGTTTACAGTGTGTAGGGAGTTGATGAGGGAACACACTGCAGCAGTATGTAGGCTACCTCAGCCTCAGCCTCAGCCTCAACCTCAACCTCAGCCTGAGCTTAGAGCAGGAGTCAGATAACCATAGGCTCCCAGCCAGTGCAGTTAGTGCAAACGAATGGAGATGCCATTCATCCCGTTTAGAACACTGTGGAGCTATCAAACTCTTATCTGGACAACAAGGGGCTATATCAAAGACAACCAAAGCAAGCACGTTTCAGTAAAATACATGGAATGGAATTCAAATTCTAGCAGCACAGCGAGGCTCAGCGCGATATAAGGATGTGGCGGTCAGATGCCAAGTAGATCGTGCGCGCCAGCTGGCTGAAGACCTCGCGGGACTTGCGCCGGGTGGGGTGGAAGAGAGGGGATGAGCCTCATGCTTTCACACACGCTGCCTGGCATTTATAGATTAATGTCCGAAATAAAGTGGGTTCGTGTAAACACCTTCTTGTGTGAATGTAGCACTTTCACTTTAGAAAACAGCCATCATAAATGATTGGTTTGGCAACAATACCAACCATCAATTAGACAAAAACGCTGGGGTTATTTCCAGCTTGAAGTGATGTGTTTATGCTAAGTAACCTCAACTGCAAACCAGTGGATCTGCTATCCCCTTTATGAACTTGTAATAGTTGTTTAGAATCCAACACTGCAGCGCTACGATTCAAATAACAATTATGCCGTCACATTAGCATGTCTGGCAGCTACAAACGCTCAACAGCCTCATGCAAATTTAGCAATTTCGTAATTTAAAATATGGTTCCATTCACAGCCAACGTTATTCAGTAACACATCTGAGTCAAATAGCCTATGATGTGCCAGTCTAAACTTGCACCATTTCTATTTTCAAACAGTTAAAGAAAGGTTCTAATTATATCAGACTTTGGTAGGGTAAATCAAAGCATCGGTCCTACCTCTGTGCTCGTCGCTGTCCGTGGAGCTGATCGTTCGGGGCAGGAGACGGCAGCTTGGAGCGTGATTTAGTCCGCGCTAAGGCAAATAGTGAGCTGAGCTGCGGTTACGGTTACACACTACTGAGACTACAAGAACGTGGCAAATTCACAATTCATCCCCAAATCGGTTAGTACCGTGGAGAGAGGCAAAGATGCACCCTAGCTGAGGGGCCGACTTTACCGGTCCAATTCAAGTTACGCTGGGTCTTTTTTCTCTTCCCTCTGATGTGCTCTCTCTCTCTCTCTCTGGTCTAGCTTCCCTTCAACCTCCCAGCGGAGAGCATCATTTATTGTCAATTTGCTTATGCTGAGAGATTTCAGTCAGTTGCTCTCTTTCCCCTCTCCCTCCCCAGCCTGGACAGTAGTACAACAGCCTCCACATGCTCTCTCTCTTTCTCTCTCTCTCTTTTTCTCTCTCTGTCTTTAGGGCTTTTCTTAGGGCTTTTCTAATTTCATAAAACTTGAAAGTGAGACAAAGATGCAGTTGTCAGATGAATGCTTCTATTTATTAGTAAAGTGACACATACGCAATTAGACAGCATCACACACGAGTTATGTGTAAATACATTAGTGGTTGACAGCTCATTTCTATCACTCATGACATTCTCATTGGAACTGCAGTGTGTGTGTGTGTGAGCAGCAACACAGATTAGCATATCTTCGTAAATAATGCATTGGTGGGGCCCATGTATTTTTTCACAGAAATTAATTCTCTTCACTTAGCCAATGGGGATACTTTTTCAGGATTTATGTTGAGAAACACATTAATAATGTAACATATTTATCAGTTTGTGGCACAAGGAGTTGGCTGGCACAACACCCCAGGGACAGGGAGAGGACGGAGTTCAAGCAACACACACACACACACACACACACACACACACACACACACACACACACACACACACACACACACACACACACACACACACACACACACACACACACACACACACACACACACGCACACACACACACACACAGAGAGAGAGAGAGCAGCATCATGTTCTGATAATAAATAATTGCAGAGAAAGGTCTGCAAGAGACTAACTACAGATACAAACAAGATATGATACATTCCTATTAGTGGATACAGATGAAGTATTTAATATTAATATTGTCAATGCTCATAAACCTACACAATATCAAAGTTGAGAAATGGATTTTAATATCTTAACTTCTGTATTGATCATCACGGCCCAACAGAGCCACTGCAGCGTGTAACAGGAACAACATCAACCAGAATGTTCTTAGAGTCAGCTACAGTATATTATCAAAGGTAGACGTATAGGCCTAAAGCATCACATCCATCCTAGAACCCAGCCCAAGGAGCCTCAACCACTTGTACAGTGAGATCAAAGGTATTCTACCATCACCTGCACATACTGTAACATTGTGTGTGCGAGTTCCATGTGTGTGATTGTGTGTGTGTGTGTGTGTGATTGTGTGTGTGTGTGTGTGTGTGTGTGTGTGTGTGTGTGTGTGTGTGTGTGTGTGTGTGTGTGTGTGTGTGCGAGTGTAAGTGTTCTCCACTGTACCCTGTATGCAGCATAGTGACCCACAGCAGAGCCACTTATGTCAGACAGCGTTTATAGAGAGGCATGTTTCTGCGCCCTTGTTAAACACTCTCAGCTCAATGCGTACGCCAAGCTAATAGCCTGAGCCTTTCATTAAAGTGCCAGCTCTGACTTGTGTTCTGTTGTCTTGGGGCAGGGTGTGCGCGCGCGCGTGCGTGTGCGTGTGTGCGTGTGTGCGTGTGTGTGTGTGTGTGTGTGTGGAGGACTTAGTTGGACTGACACACAAATTTAATTACACATCAGTCACATTTCTCATGCTCTGCTGCCGTCTCTCCCACCCCTCCCTCTCTCTCTCTCTCTCTCTCTCTCTCTCTCCCTCTCTCTCGCTCTCACACTTCGTTGCACACACTTAGACATACACATTCACACAAACACTCCACGTGCTTAGTTGACCCAAATGCTCCTGCTCATTACCATGGCCTGAGCCATTATTCCTCCTGACTAATTAACTCTGTGTGTGTGTGATGGTGTGTGTGTGCATGCGTGCACAGTCGTAGCTTTGAGAAAGAATTACAGGAAATGTGTACAATCGCGGGAAATTAGCTCAGGGATTCTTGAAAGTCTGGACAATCCTTGTCTGGCAGTGATTTTGTATTATTATAGTTGAATTGTTTTTATGTTGCATTATTTTAGTTTAAAATGTACATTAGGGGAATTTTATAAGTGCATTTTATGGTGTCTAACGGAGTTGACATAAATCCAGGTAGTTGCATTTTATACAAAAATTAAAATGGGAAGTTGTTCCTTTATATGGTGTGATAGTGAACACTTTGATCTATCAAAATATATATTTAACATTTTGTTAATATTAAGACCAAATATTTGTGGAAAAAAGTTGAGATTTTCCTGTCTTTCAAGAATCCATGAGCTCTAAAACAGTAACATTTTCTCCCAGCCTCATGGCAAAATATGTAAAATACTATAAAAAATTATACAGCTGCACCATTGAGAGCATCTTGACTGGCTGCATCACTGCTTGGTATTGCATGCTGCTACAGAGGAGACGGCCCAGTACATCACTGGGGTCAAGCTCCCTGGCATCCAGGACCTCTATATCAAGCGGTGTGAAAGGAAGGGCCAGAAAATCGTTAGACTCCAGACACCCAAGCCGTAGACTGTACTATCTGCTTCCACACGGCAAGCAATACCAGTGCATCAAGTCTGACATCAACAGGCTTCTGAACATCTTCAATTCCAAGCCATAAGACTGCTAAATAGCTAACACAATGGTTACATGGACTGAGTTGACCTTGTATTCTTTTATTTTTGAAAACACATTTTTTTGTCTTTATGCACACTCACAGGACTCTAAATACCATGCATACTGACACTCCAACTCACACATAACATAAACACATTTATACGTGTACATTCGAAAAGTATTCAGACCCCAATGCACTTCCCTTTTTCCATATTTTGTTATGTTACAGCGTTATTCTAAAATATATTAAATAAAAACAATCCTCATCAATCTACACACAATTAACCATAATGACAAAGTGAAAACAGGTTTAAAGAAATGTTTGCAAATGTATTAAATTAAATTAAACGCAGTCTGTTTTTAAAATTTGATGGGGTTAGGATTTGGGCTAAATTAACTGATACTGATGTAATTGTGTTTTCTGAAACCTGGCCCAGCAAGTCTGTTTTTGATAAGGATATTTGTATGAAGTGATTACAATGTTTATCGCACGGATCAAGTTAAGAAAGGTGGGGGTGTGGCTATATATGTAAAAATTAAATTCCCTGTCTGAAGCTATTTGTGAACAGTTGGAATTTCTTGCTTTGAATATTGAGGTTTCAAAGGGTCTCTCTATAACTGTGATTGGCTGTTATAGACCCCCCTCTGCTCTCGGTGATGCATTTTCTTCTCTGATGAACCTTATGTCTAAACTTCTTTACAGTGAAATGATCTTGATTGGTGATCTCAACTGGTGTTGGTTAAAGTCAGTGTCTGATGATTTAAAAATGTTTTGTAATTCTATGAATCTTACCCAGTTGATTAACTCACAAACTTGCCCAAATCTTAAATGCCCAGATAAATCTACCCTGATTGATTTGATATTGACAAATGTTCCACATAAGTATTCTGCGGTTGGTGTTTTCTGTAATGATTTAAGTGATCATTGTGCTGTTGATGCTGTTAGAAATACTAAGGTTTCTAAGACAAACCCACATTTTATTCAGAAGAGAAATTTGAAATGTTTTAATGAGCAGGCTTTCCTTCATGATTTGTTTTATTTTGACTGGAGCAAGATTGAGCTTAACCCTGATGTGGAAACTGCCTGGAAATTCTTTCATTATGTTTTTTTCCAAATAGTAAACAAACATGCCCCATTCTGCAGGTTCAGGGTTAATGCAGGTGCAGTATTGAGTAGCTTGGATGAAAGGTGCACAGAGGTGCACAGAGTAAACGGCCTGCTGTCAACAGTCTTTAGAAACTTGAATGATGTTTATACTGTATTGTGGGGCCGGATGAGAGCTCTTTGAGTCAGTGGTCTGGCAGAGAGCCAGGTCCTGGTCACGCGCATTTCACATGATAGCGACCTGCGTTCCATGGTATTTCTACAGACAATTAAATTCTCCGGTTGGAACGTTATTGAAGATTTATGATAACAACATCCTAAAGATTGATTCTATACTTACAGTGCCTTGCGAAAGTATTCGGCCCCCTTGAACTTTGCGACCTTTTGCCACATTTCAGGCTTCAAACATAAAGATATAAAACTGTATTTTTTTGTGAAGAATCAACAACAAGTGGAACACAATCATGAAGTGGAACAGCATTTATTGGATATTTCAAACTTTTTTAACAAATCAAAAACTGAAAAATTGGGCGTGCAAAATTATTCAGCCCCCTTAAGTTAATACTTTGTAGCGCCACCTTTTGCTGCGATTACAGCTGTAAGTCGCTTGGGGTATGTCTCTATCAGTTTTGCACATCGAGAGACTGACATTTGTTCCCATTCCTCCTTGCAAAACAGCTCGAGCTCAGTGAGGTTGGATGGAGAGCATTTGTGAACAGCAGTTTTCAGTTCTTTCCACAGATTCTCGATTGGATTCAGGTCTGGACTTTGACTTGGCCATTCTAACACCTGGATATGTTTATTTTTGAACCATTCCATTGTAGATTTTGCTTTATGTTTTGGATCATTGTCTTGTTGGAAGACAAATCTCCGTCCCAGTCTCAGGTCTTTTGCAGACTCCATCAGGTTTTCTTCCAGAATGGTCCTGTATTTGGCTCCATCCATCTTCCCATCAATTTTAACCATCTTCCCTGTCCCTGCTGAAGAAAAGCAGGCCCAAACCATGATGCTGCCACCACCATGTTTGAGAGTGGGGATGGTGTGTTCAGGGTTATGGGCTGTGTTGCTTTTACGCCAAACATAACGTTTTGCATTGTTGCCCAAAAGTTCAATTTTGGTTTCATCTGACCAGAGCACCTTCTTCCACATGTTTGGTGTGTCTCCCAGGTGGCTTGTGGCAAACTTTAAACAACACTTTTTATGGATAACATAAAGTCCTATGAGTGTCACCTGATGAAGATCTTCAACGGTTAGTGATTAATTTTATCTCTATTTGTGCTTTTGTGACTCCTCTCTTTGGCTGGAAAAATGGCTGAGAGTTGGTGGTGACCTAACATAATCGTTTGTGGTGCTTTCGCTGTAAAGCCTATTTGAAATCGGACTCTGTGATGGGATTAGCAACAAGATTACCTTTAAAATGGTATAAGATACATGTATGTTTGAGGAATTGTAATTATGAAATTTCTGTTGTTTTGAATTTGGCGCCCTGAACTTTCACTGGCTGTTGTCATATCGATCTCGTTAACGGATTGCAGCCCTAAGAAGTTTTAAAGGGCGGGATAATCCATGGTTTTCTTATGAGCTGTCTTGTATTATTTACTACCGTAATCTAGCCTGGGCTAAAGCAAAAAAATCATATTCTGATGCTGATTGGCTTACTTTTACGCAGTTACGAAACAAGTGTTATTTTCTTCTCAGGAAGGCCAAGTCTGAATATTTTATGTCTGTTACCACTGATAACCTGAATGACACTAGAAAGTTTTGGAAGGCTATTAAATCTATGTCTGGTAACAGTAATGTTAATGAATTAAGGACTTTGTTGCTGTATATGACAAAACTGAAATGCTGAATTGTTTCAATGAACACTTTGTGTCATCTGGTAGGCTGTTTGAGTCAGTGTCCTCATTCTCTGACAAACCCTGTGTGGATGAACCAGGGAGAGCTGGTCAAACTTTAAGCTTTTTGCCATTCTCAGTGCAGGTAGTACATAAAACTCTGAAATCCTTAGATCAGAGAAATCCTGCAGGTCCTGATCTTTTGGATCCCTGCTTTTTAAATCTGGCAGCTGATTTCATAGCTGAACCACCTACATATCTGTTCAATCTAACCCTGGAATGTTATGAAATTCCAAAGATCTGGAAATCAGCATTTGTCCTACCACTTTCAAAAGGGGGAGATCCAACTCTTTTAAATAATTATAGGCCAATCGCAAAGCTGTCACCCCTGGTAAAAATACTTGAAACCCTTGTGAGTGAACAGTTAAAAGAGATTTTATTTACTAACTCTATTTTATCAAGCCCTTGACAAAAAACATTTTTATGCTGATGATACTGTTATTTACTCTTGTGCCCTCGTCTCTTACAAAAGCTTTCCAGAACTTGCAAAATGCTTTTTATACTATTCAACATACCTTGTGTTAATTGAAACTTATCCCCAATACTGACAAAACTAAACTAATGGTGTTTTCTAAATAAAGAAATAGACCTCTGAACTTTTCACCTATTATTGCCTGTCAGGGCATTGAGATTGAGACTGTAAATATAAATATAAATATATAAATATAAATATCTTGGAATTTTAATTGATGACGGCCTCTCTTTTAAATTGCATATTTAACAACTTACAAAAAAATTGAAGCTGAAATTGGGATTTTATTTTAGGAATAAGGCCTGTTTTTTTTTGAAGCCAGGAGGAGGCTCGTATCAGCTACATTTATGCCTTTGCCAGACTATGGGGATATTTTATATATAAATGCTTCCGCTCAGTGTTTGAGATCAATTGACACCCTTTACCATGGCACTTTGAGATTTATTTTAAACTGCAAAACCCTCAAAGTGATTCTGCACTTTGTCTACCAGGGTTGGCTGGCCTTCTCTAGTCACTCGTTGGCTCAGGCACTGGTATACTTTTATTTACAAAGCCATTTTGGGTTTACTACCTTTTTATTTGTGGGTACTCTCTTCGTTCGCTGGACTTTATCCTGCTAACTGTTCCAAATGTCCGAACTGAATTTGGTAAAAGGACTTTTATGTACTCTGTGCCATCGTCTTGGAACACCGTACGAAATACTTTTAAACTGGAAGAAATTGTCCCAATTGGTATTTTTAAATCACTGATGAATGATCTTGAGACTGATTCCCTGATCTGTCAATGTTTTTAATTTGCTGTTTTTGATTTTGTTATACTCTTGTGAATTCTATGGATTTTACTATATTATTTGTAGTTTTTCATGCTGTTTGTCTGTAATTTTTGCAATGACTTGGTGCTGCCTATCTTGGCCAGGACACTTTTGAAAAAGAGATCCTGGTTAAATAAAGGTTTAACAATAAAAAAAAAAAAAAAAAAAAAAAAAAAAAAAAAAAAAATATCTTAAAATTACACAAGTATTCAGAACCTTTGCTATCGGACTCAAATTTGAGCTCAGGTGCATCCTGTTTCCGTTGATCATCCTTGAGATGTTTCTACAACTTGATTGGAGTCCTCCTGTGGTAAATTCAATTGATTGGACATGATTTGGAAAGGCACACACCTGTCTATACAAGGTCCCACAATTGACAGTGCATGTCGGAGCAAACACCAAGCCATGAGGTCGAAGAAATTGTCTCTAGAGCGCCGATACATGACTGTGTCGAGGCACAGATGTCTGCAGCATTAAAGGTCCCCAATAACACAGTGGCCTCCATCATTTCTAAATGGAAGAAGTTTGGAACCACTGAAACTCTTCCTAGAGCTGGCCGCCTACAGAGAGATCCTCGATGAAAGCCTGCTCCAGAGCACTCAAGACCTTAGACTGGGGCAAAGATTCACCTTCCAACAGGACAACGACCCTAAGCACACAGCCAAGACAACACAGGAGTGGCTTTGGGACAAGTCTCTGAATGTCCTTGAGTGGCCCAGCCAGAGCCCGGAGTTGAACCCAATAAAACATCTCTGGAGAGACCTGAAAATAGCTGTGCAGCAACGTTCCCATACAAACTGACAGAGCTTGAGAGAATCTCCAGAGAAGAATGGGAGAAACTCCCCAAATACAGATGTGGCTGTAATCACTCCCAAAGGTGCTTCAACAAAGTACTGAATAAAGGGTCAAAAAACTTAAGTAAATGTAATATTTCATGTTTATTTTAGCAAACATTTCTGAAAACTTGTTTTTGGTTTGTTGTTATGGGGTATTTTGTGTAGATTGATGAGGGGTTAAAAATGATTTAATCCATATTAGAATAAGGCTGTAACATAACAATGTGGAAAAAGTCAAAGGGTCTGAATACTTTCCGAAGGCACTGTTTCTTCTTACTTTCTCGTGTTCTACTTATTTCTTATTTTTATTTCGCCTGTGTTTTTGTTCTACCTTATGTTATTTTTAGTGAATCATTAACATTGATCACTGCATTGTTGGATTTGGAGCTTGTTCTGAAAATGTGTTTTATTCTTTACCTAATTCCTTTTTTCCCCCCAGATTCCGTTTTCTCTATTTTGTTTTTCCAGGTTTCAGTTTTTCCCTGTTTTTTCTTATTTTCGCTATTAAACTTTTTTAAATAAAAAAACAACACAATTCGACATTGTTAGTCTACAGTCAGTGCTTAAATCACCTCAGTAGTTACCCTTTAATTCAAGTGTGCACCAGCCAGAGACCATTGTTTGGTTAGCAATGTTTCTGTAGGGCTCATGTGACTGCAGAGTTAGCAATACAAATGGCGCCTGGATTGATGCAGAAAATCCTGATAACATTCTGCCAGGTAGGCACAGCTTACACTGCAGTTCACATTTCATTGAGAAGGTTTTAAGAAAAGCCTTTCCATCTCTGCCAGAACACAGTTATAATTAGAATGGTTATAATTAGAATGATATGCGAGTGGCTACACAAAGTGTAGACACATACGTGCACTGCATCCCACGCGTGTACTGACACACACAGGGCATTCCTGTGCCGTTTTCAGAAAGTTGCAGTAAAATACGCATCACAGATGCATTTAGATGCATGTCTTTTGATTAAAATGAAGGCCCTTTTGAATAAGTTCAATACATTTTTGTTCATTTTCTACTAAAGTCAATACATTTTTAAATATTATTTAATTTGGTTTTAATGTCTTGATTCTGTGATTCTGTACACGTTATCCATAACAACTTCTTTATAAGGCCCTAGAAATGTGTATGAATAAATCTCCTCCCAGTGGAGACCATGCTAGCAGACTTTGTGGCTACTAGTTCCTGTCTTTCAGGAGAACCTATTACCATAAACAAACACATAAACACGTTATATTCCTGGGAGAAGCCCCAGCCTTCTTTGAGCTCCAACTTACTGACAACTTTACAGAACAGTATTATGTTAAACCATAGTTTGTGGACAGAGAAGGGATGTGTCCAATTATAGTTCACTACTTCTGACCATGTGACCAGTTGCATAAAACAGGATTTACCGTAAGGAATACTTTTCCCTTTCCTGAGGGAATTTAAAGGCGTTGCATAGAGCCCCTGAAATGTATTCCATAGGTATGGGCATAATTAAGGGTTTTTACAGATGTTTGAAGGCAGGTATGGCAGAAAGAGTCTCTACCATGGGGACAGACAGCCTAATTCACTGACTGAACATCTCATTAAAAAGAGATTACGTTTATCTTGGGAGACCCCAAAATACAGCTTCTACATTCAAGACAGGAGAAGATAATTGTTTCAGATGATAATAAAACATGTATTTTAGTAACTTTTTTCTTAACTTGTTTATATACAGTTGAAGTCGAGAAGTGTACATACACCTTGGCCAAATACATTTAAACTCAGTTTTTCCACAATTCCTGATATTTAGTCAGAGGAAAAATTCCCTGTCTTAGGTCAGTTAGGATCACCACGTTATTTTAAGAATGTGAAATGTCAGAATAATAGTAGAGAGAATGATTTATTTCAGTTTTTAGTTTTTATTTCTTTCATCACATTCCCAGTGGGTCAGAAGTTTACATACACTCAATTAGTATTTGGTAGCATTGCCTTTCAATTTTTGAACTTTAGTCAAACTTTTCAGGTAGCCTTACACAAGCTTCCCGCAATAGTTTGGGTGAATTTTGGCCCATTCCTCCTGACAGAGCTGATGTAACTGAATCAGGTTTCTAGGCCTCCTTGCTCGCACATGCTTTTTCAGTTCTGACCATACATTTTCTTCAGGATTGAGGTCAGGGCTTTGTGGTGGCCACTCCAATACCTTGACTTTGTTGTCCTTAAGCCATTTTGTCACAACTTTGGAAGTATGCTTGGGGTCATTGTCCATTTGGAAGACACATTTACGACCAAGTTTTAACATCCTGACTGATGTCTTGAGATGTTGCTTCAATATATACACATAATTATCCTGCCTCATGCCATCCATTTTGTGAAGTGCACCAGTCCATCCTGCAGCAAAGCACCCACCATAACATGATGCTGCCACCCCCGTGCTTCACGCCTGGGATGTTGTTCTTCAGATTGCAAGCCACCCCCTTTTTCCTCCAAACATAACAATGGTCATTATGGCCAAACAGTTCTATTTTTGTTTCATCAGACCAAGTACCAAGTATCTTTTTCAGACCAAGTATCCTTGTCCCAATGTGCAGTCTGTCTTTTTATGGTGGTTTTGGAGCAGTGGCTTGTTCCTTGCAGAGCGACCTTTCAGGTTATGTCGATATAGGACTCGTTTTTACTGTGGATACAGATACTTTTGTACCTGTTTCCTCCAGCATCTTCACAAGGTTCTTTGCTGTTGTTCTGGGATTGATTTGCACTTTCACACCAAAGTACGTTAATCTCTAGGAGACAGAATGCGTCTCCTTTCTGAGCTGTATGATGGCTGTGTGGTCCTATGGTGTTTATACTTGCGTACTATTGTTTGTACAGATGAATGTGGTACCTTCAGGCATTTGGAAATTGCTCCCTGGATGTACCAGACTTGTGGATGTCTACAATTTTATTCTTAAGTTTTGGTTGATTTCTTTTGATTTCCCCATGATGCACTGAGTTTGAAGGTAGGCCTTGAAATACATCAACAGGTACACCTCCAATTGACTTAAATGATGTCAATTAGCCTATCAGAAGCT
Source organism: Oncorhynchus masou masou (assembly GCF_036934945.1). Classification (NCBI taxonomy): domain Eukaryota; kingdom Metazoa; phylum Chordata; class Actinopteri; order Salmoniformes; family Salmonidae; genus Oncorhynchus; species Oncorhynchus masou. The sequence goes on from NC_088232.1 coordinate 19,894,882, forward strand.
TCTAAAGCCATGACATAATTTTCTGGAATTTTCCAAGCTGTTTAAAGGCACAGTCAACTTAGTGTATATAAACTTCTGACCCACTGGAATTGTGATACAGTGAATTATAAGTGAAATCATCTGTAAACACTTTTTGGTAAAATGTCTTGTGTCAAGCACAAAGTAGATGTCCTAACTGACTTGCCAAAACTATAGTTTGTTAACAATAAATTTGTGGAGTGGTTAAAAAACGAGTTTTAATGACTCCATCCTAAATGTATGTAAACTACCGACTTCAACTGTATATACCGTACCAGTCAAAAGTTTGGACACATTTACTAATTTCATTTGAGATGCAGAGTAGGTGAATGGATGATCTCTGCAAAAGCGACAAAACAAGTGCCTCCAGGCCTCTGGGATTTGAAGCTGCTTTCTCTCGCACCCAGCTGGTACAGACCCAAGAGACTGACAGGCACCTTAGGTACAGGCACAGAGAGAGCCATGTACTGTTCAATGTTGCAGTGAACTACCGCTGAATGGTATCTGACAGTGTGTGTTCATGCATAGCATGCGTGTGTCTGTGTGTGTCTGTTGGTATACAGAATGTGTCTGAGTACTGAAAACGTGGTATCGTTGACAGAATTGAAAGCACAACCATTTCACCTCCTCTAGCCCCTCCGCTTGTGCATCATCTTTGCTCTCTGCCGGCTCTCTTTCATGTGCAGAAGTTCTAAACACACCCACAGCAGTTTTAAACACAGAAGTGTGGATCTCTTTACCATATCAAAGACTAAAGCCAAGCTTCCTCTATACCGCCTCATATCCAAGACTGTCTGAGAGCCAACTACAGTTAGTGTGTGTGTGTGTGTGTGTGTGTATGTGTGTGTGTGTGTGTGTGTGTGTGTGTGTGTGTGTGTGTGTATTGCTTAAAGAGCTGATTCACACTGTTCTTTCTGTTTTTGAAATGTTCTTCTGTGTACTGGCAGAATTTACCATCGAGCTCCAGTGAGGTTTCAGCTTGATTTCAATCAGATTCTGACTTCCCTTCTCACTGTATGATGCCTGTCTTCTTCAGCCAAACTTCAGAAGTCTTCTCTTCATTGTACGTCTCACTGCTGTTCTCATATCATAGCTCCGTCCCAAATGGCACCCTATCCCCGACATAGTGCACTACTTTTGACCAGGGCCCATAGAGCTGCGGTTAAAAGTTATGCACTATGTAGGGAATAGGGTGCCATTAGGGACGCATCCCGCAGAACATATATCACTTCACTCCTCTTTTCTCTCCTTTCTCCCTCATAGACCCTACTGATGCTGTACTCCACCACTTTCAAAGTAATTGTCTCCCAGTTGACTTTGGTTCTGCTATAGAGATGTTCACACATAGTTGGTTCTGGCAAGTTTAGTTTAGGTTGCAAGCTTTCACAAGTATGACCCAATTTTCATATAGAATAACAAACCCCCAAAAGGTATAACTTTCAATGACTTTATAAGAGAGCACAAGAGAGAGAGAGTCTCAATCCCAAATGGAACCTTATTCCATCATTATAGTTAGAGGGATAATGTAAAGTTCTCCTTTGTCAGTTATAAATCATAATTGTACCCCAGATATTACCTTTCTCCACAGGTACAAGAAAAATTATTCTTTACCTTTATATAGTACCACCACAATGACACAGTTTGTGGTGTTGTGACTTGCCTTTACAAGAATATGAAGACTGTTATTTATCTAGTTAACTGCCTGTGTTGAATTGTTACTTGATTAAATGAATCATGTGACAGTTAACTCATTAGGATCTGGGGCACCATGAGAGAGGTTATTTTAAGAGTTACCCTCTCCTGAATTAAACTTTTACAAAATGTCTTTACCTGTCACATCTATAAACAGTCAACTTATTAATCACAACCTATCGTATCATATCACCGTTCTGAACAGTTGTAACCTCCTTGTATCTGCAAAAACCCAAGCAAATCAAATCAAATTTATTTATATAGCCCTTCGTACATCAGCTGATATCTCAAAGTGCTGTACAGAAACCCAGCCTAAAACCCCAAACAGCAAGCAATGCAGGTGTAGAAGCACGGTGGCTAGGAAAAACTCCATAGAAAGGCCAAAACCTAGGAAGAAACCTAGAGAGGAACCAGGCTATGTGGGGTGGCCAGTCCTCTTCAGGCTGTGCCGGGTGGAGATTATAACAGAACATGGCCAAGATTTTCAAATGTTCATAAATGACCAGCATGGTCCAATAATAAAAAGGCAGAACAGTTGAAACTGGAGTAGCAGCACGGCCAGGTGGACTGGGGACAGCAAGGGGTCATCATGTCAGGTAGTCCTGAGGCATGGTCCTAGGGCTCAGGTCCTCTGAGAGAGAGAAAGAAAGAGAGAAAGAGAGAATTAGAGAGAGCACACTTAAATTCACACAGGCCACTGAATAGGACAAGAGAAGTACTGTATGGGGGGGGGGGGGGGGGGAAAACCAGACAGGATGACCACATCAGTGACTCAACCCACTCAGGTGACGCACCCCTCCCAGGGACGGTATGAGAGAGCCCGAGTAAGCCAGTGACTCAGCCCCTGTATTAGGGTTAGAGGCAGAGAATCCCAGTGGAAAGAGGGGAACCGGCCAGGCAGAGACAGCAAGGGCGGTTCGTTGCTCCAGAGCCTTTCCATTCACCTTCCCACTCCTGGGCCAGATTACACTCAATCATATGACCCACTGAAGAGATGAGTCTTCAGCAAAGACTTAAAGGTTGAGACCGAGTTTGCGTCTCTGACATGGGTAGGCAGACCGTTCCATAAAAATGGAGCTCTATAGGAGAAAGCCCTGCCTCCAGCTGTTTGCTTAGAAATTCTAGGGACAATTAGGAGGCCTGCTTCTTGTGACCGTAGCGTACGTGTAGGTATGTACGGCAGGACCAAATCAGAGAGATAGGTAGGAGCAAGCCCATGTAATGCTTTGTAGGTTAGCAGTGAAACCTTGAAATCAGCCCTTGCTTTGACAGGAAGCCAGTGTAGGGAGGCTAGCACTGGAATAATATGATCAAATTTTGGGGTTCTAGTCAGGATTCTAGCAGCCGTATTTAGCACTAACTGAAGTTTATTTAGTGCTTTATCTGGGTAGCCGGAAAGTAGAGCATTGCAGTAGTCTAACCTAGAAGTGACAAAAGCATGGATTAATTTTCCTGCATCATTTTTGGACAGAAAGTTTCCGATCCTTGCAATGTTACGTAGCGTCTTACCTAGCCAACAAGAAATGCAAATGTGCAACGCCAAATGCTAATAGCACTCGTTAAAACTCAAACTTTCATTAAAACACACATGCAGGGTACTCAATTAAAGCTACACTCGTTGTGAATCTAGCCAACAAGTCAGATTTTTAAAATGCTTTTCGGCGAAAGCATGAGAAGCTATTATCTGATAGCATGCAACACCCCGAAATACCTGAAGGGGACGTAAACAAAAGAATTAGCGTAGCCGGCTCTACACAAAACACAGAAATAAAATATAAAACATTCATTACCTTTGACGAGCTTCTTTGTTGGCACTCCTATGTCCCATAAACATCACAATTTGGTATTTTTTTCGATTAAATCGGTCCATGTATACCCAAAATGTCAATTTATGAAGACTGTGTGATCCAGGAAAAACACCGTTTCAAAACGCAACGTCATTTTTAAAATTAAAAAAGTTGCCTATAAACCTTGACAAAACACTTCAAACTACTTTTGTAATCCAACTTTAGGTATTAGTAAACGTTAATAATCGATCGAATTCATCACGGGGCAATCTGTAATAAATAGCAGCAAGTCTTGAAATGATGGTCGATATTCTCTCTACCAAAACTTCCTTTGTTGTGCCATGATGACAGGAAGTGCCTTTTCTTCATTGCACCAAGGAATAACTTCACCCCAATTGCCAAGACTGGCGACATCGTGTGGAAGCTGTAGGAATTGTCAACTGGGAGCTATCTATTTTCCCTTGCCATAGACAATACAGGCAACTGGCGCATTGATATTTTTTATTTTTTTTGTGATCAGTTTTCCTTGGGGTTTTGCCCGCAACACACGTTCTGTTATAGTCACAGCCATTATTTAAACAGTTTTATAAACCTCAGAGTGTTTCATATCCACACATACTAATCATATGCATATACTATATTCCTGGCATGAGTAGCAGGACGTTGAAATGTTGCGTGATTTTTAACAAAACGTTGAAAAAGTAGCCCAATCTCTAAGAGGTTTTAACTGATTTTTGTCCTCTGGCGTACATGGGTAGACAGAGGGAATCTGGAAGGACATCAAGGAATCTTTGTGTTGTCTGTGAATTTATAGCACGACTTTTGATGTTCCTTGGTTGGGGTCTGAGCAGATTATTTGTTGCAATTGCAACAAAGCCTTACTTATGATTCTATACTACACAAATTGATTTAAGTATTTATTTACTAGCTAAGTAAATGGGAACACAGGATAAACACACACACTGCACCCGTTAGTGAATGGAGATGTAATACGCTGAAAACAGGTCCCTAGCAGAATGACAACAACATGGATGCTTGTTAAAGAAGAGAGGGAGAGGGACAGAAATACTTAACAACATCGCCACATTCAGAAACTACTATCACCTACAATAACCATGAACTTTGCACACAAACCACCACCCGCTTTAAGCAAGAAATCATGAAAGTATTTACGTGAAATGCCTGGGTTTGCCAGTGAAATGCCTGGGTTTGCCGGGGATCTCTCGGTGAACGGAGCAGCCTTGGAAAGGGGGTTGGGCACTTTCACGGCACTCTTGTAAAGCTCTGATTGTCCGAAATGGTTCCAACAACTATTCTCCTGTTGTCCTTCTTCGGAGTTGTCCGATATCCTGTGACTTGTCTACGTACACACCCTTAACACTGGGGCTCCTCAGGGTTGTGCACATAATCCCCTCCTGTATTCCCTGTTCACCCACGACTGTGTGGCCAAACTCGACTCCAACACCATCATTAAGTTTGCTGACAACTCAACAGTGGGAGGGCCTGATCACCGACAACGATAGGGAGGAGGTCAGAGAACTGGCGGTGTGGTGCCAGGACAACAACCTCTCCCTCTCCCTTCTTAACTCTTGTTTTTTTTAACTGCATTGTTGGTTAAAGGCTTGTAAGTAAGCATTTCACGATAAGATACCTGTTGTATTCGGCGTGTGACAAATACATTTAGATTTGATTTTATACTGTTGCCCACACAAGCCACAGAGCTACAGACTGACTAGCTCTACAGACAGACTGACACTTAGAGATCTCTCACACAGACACAAAGGAGAATATCTACTGTAACAGTGATAATAGTATGACATATTTTCAGGTATACCTTATTCCATAAACATCTATCTAATGACTGTGACCCGTTTCACACATCCGATTGGTGGGTTAGCCATGCAGGCTCAGAGAAATCAAGATAATTTGATTCTACATGCGATACTAGTTCACCAGGAGCATACAGTACTATATGGCATGCGCTTAGGATGAGGGTGGAGAAGGGGAGAGACGATAGTAGCATACAGTAAAGGTTCAGTGGAGGCAAAGAGAGCAGCGAATGGCTTCTGCTGAATCAGCTTCTGTGTGTGTCTCACTCCTCTCCCGGAGTAATAATCTGACAAACTCACTCCTGTCATCTCCCTGAGCTCAGATGACCTCACTCATCACAGCAGTTAACCCTGTGTATTAGGGACACAAATGACATTGAGAGGAGGTGCTTCCACACAGATGTGGTTCCTGAGCTAGTTAAGCAATTAAAACCTACCATCATGCTAGGGTCATGTATAAAAAATGCCCAGTTGCCCATTTATTTTGTCTACCATGACTAGAAGAAGAGATCGCTGTGACTTTGAAAGAGGGTTCTCAAAGGAGCACTGGGAGGGGCGGGCGTGCGTCTCACCAGATCTCAACCCAATTGAACATTTATGGGAGATTCTGGAACGGCGCCTGAGACAGGGTTTTCCACCACCATCAACAAAACGCCAAATTATGGAATTTCTTATGGAAGAATAATGTCGCTTCCCTCCAATAGAGTTTCGGACACTTGTAGAATATATGCCAAAATGCATTGAAGCTGTTCTGGTGATCCAACGGCCTGTTAAGACACATTTGTTGGTGTTTCCTTTATTTTGCCAGTTACCTGTACCACTGCAGTAAATGTGACACACAGGAAGAGAGTGGTAGGGGATGGGAGAGGATGGGAGAGAGTGAATGCTATTTGAGGCTGAAGCAGTTATTGTAGACACAGGAAATTGGCCTGTGTAACCTAATGTCGATTTTCCAACATAGGCCCACAAGACAAGGCCTTATTAAATATGTGTATTGTGTCATGTCATTTTAATGGTGACATATTTGCTAAGGATCTCTCTTGGCAAAGGCCACATAATAAAATAAAGGCCGCAACATACAGATCTTTGTCACGAACAAATATGGTCATGGTTGGGAACTTTACAATTCCCCAGAAAGTCCAGGCACTGGGAAATGTGAAAATAAGGCTTTATACTAAACAGAGTGTTAATTTAACACTAGAAAGTGTGGGCCTGTATTGAAAATGGGCCAATGTTAAATGTAATACTGTCAGTGCTATTTTAACACTGGAGAATTTTCTGTGTAGCTCAGTAGGCAGGGGAAACACAGGCACTAATTTGCAACACAAGTAGTTAGGCTGTTATAAGGTATTATAAGCCCGTGGTCATCTATAAGGCCTTGATTCATTGATTTTCTTCTTTGTCTAATATGCCTTCAGAAAGTATTCATATTCCTCGACTTATTCCAATTAGTTTTTTTGCAGACTAAATTCAAAATGGATAAAATATTTTTTTCTCACGTATCTACACAAAATTGTAATGGTTCCGGATTGGATGGCTGCCATTTTATGGGCTCTTAACCAACCGTGCTATTTATCTTTTAAAAATGGCATTGTTTGTAACTTATTTTGTACATAATGTTGCTGCTACTGTCTCTTACGACCGAAAAGAGATTCTGGACATCAGAACAGCGATTACTCACCTTGACCTGGACAAATCATTTTTCTTTAATGAGTCGGACGAGAGGGATTTACTCCAGACACCCGACGAGTGTACATATTATCTCAATTACCTCAACTAACCTGTGCCCCCCCTCGCACATTGACTCTGTATAGCCTCGCTATTGTTATTGTGCTGCTGCTCTTGAATTATTTGTTACTTTCGTTTCTTATTTTTGGAGATATTTTTCTTGAAAATGTATTGTTTGTTAAGGGCTTGTAAGTAAGCATTTCACTGTATGGTCCATACCTGTTGTATTCGGAACATGTGACAAATACAATTTGATTTGATTTAAAACATGTTTTACATGTATTGAAAATGAAATACAGAAATATCTCATTTACATAAGTATTCACACTCCTGATTCAATACATGTTAGGAGCACCTTTGGCAACTTTGCACACCTGTATTAACTATATTTGCACATTATTCTTTAAAATAATTCTTCAAGCTCTGTCATTTGGTTGTTGATCATTGCTAGACAGCCATTTTCAAGTCTTGCCATGGATTTACAAGCCGATTTAAGTCAAAACTGTAACTAGGCTAGTCAGGAAAATTCAAGTTCATCTTGGTAAGTAACTACAAATATTTGGCCTTGTGTTTTATGTTATTGTGCTGCTGAAAGGTGAATGTGTCTCCCATTGTATGTTGGAGAGCATACTGAACCAGGATTTTGGCTGTGCTTTGCTCTATTCTATTTATTTTTATCCTAAGAAACTCCCTAGTCCTTGCCGGTGACAAGAATACCCATAACATGACACATAATGCTACTCAGTGATGTGTTGTGTTGGATTTGACCCAAACATAACACTTTGTATTCTGGACATTAAGTTAATTTCTTTGCCACATTTCTTTCAGTTTTACTTTAGTGCCTTATTGCATACAGGATGCATTTTTACATTTTTATTCTGTACACGCTTCTTTCTTTTTACTGTAATTTAGGTTAGTATTGTGGAGTATATACAGTGTTTTTGATCCATCCTCAGTTTTCTCCTATCACAGCCATTTAACTCTGTAACTGTTTTAAAGTCACCATTGGCCTCATGTTGAAATCCCTGAGCGGTCTCCTTCCTCTCCGGCAACTGAGTTAGGAAGGACGCCTGTATCTTTATAGTGATACACCATCCAAAGTGTAATTAATAACTTCACCATGCTGAAATAGATATTCAATTTCTGCTTTTTTATCCATCCAGGTCCCCTTCTTTGCGAGGCATTAGAAAACCTCCTTTGTTTTTGTGATTGAATCTGTGTTTGAAATTCATTGCTCTACTGAGGGATCATTTCAGATAATTGTATGTGTTGGGAACAGAGATGAGAGAGTCCTTTAAAAATCATGTTAAACACTATTATTGCAAATTATGTGACTTTTACTCCTGGATTTATTTGGCTTGCCATAACAAAGGATTAGAATACTTATTGACTCAATCCATTTCAGCTTTTCATTTTTTATTAATTTGTAAGAATCTCTAAAAACATCATTCTACTTTGACATTATTGGGTATTGTGTGACACAAATGATCTATTTAATCCGTTTTTAATTCAGGCTGTAACACAAAAAAATGTGGAAAAAGTCAAGAGGTGTGAATAGTTTCTGAAGGCACTGTATGTGTTTATTTATTCACAACAAGGATGTTGCTGAGCTCAGCACGGCAGTGGTGCCTTGGTCTTCTGGTCACCGTGACGCTACACTGTAAAGTTCAATGTGCTGTCCTTATTCAAAACTTTTGAAGAAACCCATTGCACTTAACATATCTGAATACAGTTACTAAAAGTGATTTTGTAGTCATTACTCAAACCGATAGTCACTGTGACCATGTAGGGCACATGTACCGAACTCATTCCATGGAGGGCCGAGCATTTGCGGGTTTTCTCTCCTCTCCTGTAATTGATTGCTAAATTAAGGTCACTGATTAGTAAGGAACTCCCTTCACCTGGTTGTGTTGTCAAGGTCTTAATTGAAAGTAAAAAACTAAAACCAGCAGACACTAGGCCCTCCATGTAATGAGTTTGACACCGCTGATGTAGGGGGTCCAGATTTGAGTTGTATAAGCTTGAACATTTGAATTAACGCCCCCACTAAGCCTCCAATGTAATTTCCCAGAGTGCCTTGCCCTTTCAAGTAAATTGTGACCACCCATGACTGTATTTGTTATTTTAATTTTGTCTCAAAATTAACCAGGATTGGATCCACTGGATTGGATCATTTCTTCCTTTGGACTTAACATCTCATTTGATCTTCACTGTTTCTCCGTGGACTTTTTTTGCTGTAGCTCTGTTGATGGATTGGATTGGATTGATTGATTGACTGACTGACTGACTGCCTGACTGACTACAACATTTTTAACTTATGATTGAGACTGGTTTTACGCTACACTTTAAGAATGGACAAATATTGAACTCGTTTACCGAGATGTATTATTTTTAGGCCTGAGGAATGGGACTTTTCTTGAGGAACCAGAGATCACTGTGTTGTGACATTATTTAATGTGTGTGATCATTTATTTTGGTAATACAACCAACGCAAAAGAACTATTAGAACTACTAAAATTATTTCCAATGTTTTAAGGGTTTGTGAAAAGTGTATTTCCATGCTGACTTTTACATGAATCCTTTGTATTGGTGTAGACTTCCCTCACAAACAAAATGGAGAAATCAACCTACCTGGCACCCCTAAAAAAAAAACCTGAAGCAAAACTGTTATACCTTCACCAAGCGAGTTCCTATGCAAACATTATCATTGTATGCTGGAAACACCCAATTTGCTATTTTTGACTAAAACTTGTTTTTGCATGGATTCCGTGACGTTGTTAGCGTTTAATAGCTAGGACCGCTATTTCTTGTCTCGTAATCCACCTTAACAGACAGGCTGAAGCCTGCTTCACAGAGCCACTAAACTGCTAGCCATCAAGCTAATGAAGTTAGTCCCAGATGAGTTTTGCAGTTGAGTCTGGAGAAATAAATGAACGGTTCCAGCGCTGTAGGAACGGTATCTACTACGCTTTGTTTCAGAACTAAACGGATCACTCAGAGTTCCAATGCGGCAGTTGTTTGCTTGCTGAGTTTTATAGGCTTTGAGGAGGCTTCTTTGATCACGCAGGTCGCCAGCCTATGTAAGAAACTGGGGAAAACTCGGAGTGGAATGTTTATCTTTTCTAAGTTGGTGGCTGGATGGTTTCCGCACTGGTTGGATACATCACCTTGTCGTTTGTCGTTATCTGACTGGCCAGTGTTTCCCTGAGCTCCCCCATCTGAAAGCAGAGTCGCTTTGGCAATCAATGGTGGTCGCATGTCACGAGCCGTGGAAGCCAATGACAGCGGCCTCCCGCAAAGCAGTCTACACTCCCACCTTCGACGCTGGGGGTGTCTGTATCTGTGGCCGCAGTGCCTACTCCTAAGATTTTGAAGTCAACGCCAGCAGTAGTAGGGAGTAGAATCAACATGGGGTTAATCATTAGATATGCGTAAGCATAACGTAGACTGGATCCATGTGAATGTATAAAACTGGACCAATATAGGGCTAAATGTTAGACATGTAAAAACTGAATGTAAGCAGAATCTATGTGAATGTGCCAAGCTGGAACAACACAGACTTGACCGTTCTGGGCTATGTCTGATCTTTTGAAGGCTACTAGACACGCACATGGGTTAATCATTCATAGACAACATAGGCCTGAACTTGAGAAGGCCATTGAATTTGCACTTTAGTTCATCAATACAGGCGCCACAAGTCATGTTATGTATTGGGAAGACATGTTTGTATTAATCATTTACATAGAGAGGAGTGACCATGTTTGTTATGTAAGGGTAAAACTGTATAAAAGCAGAGAGCTGAGACTGGAGAGATCAGTTGTTCCATGGAATTGCTCGGCTTTTGTTACTTTGTAATAAAGTCTATTTGAATTCCGGTAGTTCCGGTATCTGAGAAATGTTTGCTTTCATATTTCCACGACATTGGGGGCTAGGATTAAAAATGTAAAATAAATTAAAAATATAGGACAAAACACACATCCCGACAAGAGAGGCACCACAACACTATATAAAGAGAGACCTAAGACAACAACATAGCATGGCAGCAACACATGAAAATACAGCAAGGCAGAAACACAACATGACAACAACATGGTAGCAACACAACATGGCAGCAGCACAAAACATGGTACAAACATTATTGGGCACAGACAACAGCACAAAGGCCAAGAAGGTAGAAACAACAATACATCACACAAAACAACCACAACTGTCAGTAAGTGTCCATGATTGAGTCTTTGAATGAAGAGACAGAGATAAAATGGTACAGTTTGAGTGTTTTTTTGCGACTCTTTCCACTCCACGCTAGCTGCAGGAAACAGAAAAGATTAGCGACCCAGGGATGTGTGTGCTTTGGGGACCTTTAACTTCTTCGGGCTAGGGTGCAGTATTCGAAGTTTGGATGAATGAGGTGCCCAAAGTAAACTGCCTGTTACTCAGGCCCAGAAGCTAGGATATGCATATTGGTAGTATTGGATAGAAAACACTCTAAAGGTTCCAAAACTGTTACAATAATATCTGTGAGTATAATAGAACTGATATGGCATGCGCTATGATATGATATGGCAGGCTTCCACTAGATGTCAACAGTCTTTAGAAAGAGTTTCAGGCTTGTTTTTTGAAAAATTAAGTGGCTCCCATTATGGCTGTAGTGTGATGCATCTGCTTGGTTGGAAAATGTATGTAATGCTTTTGTGTGCGGGGCACTGTCCTCAGATAATCGCTTGGTGTGCTTTCGCCATAACCCTTTTTGAAATCTGACAACGCAGCTGGATTAACAAGATTTTAAATGATGTATGACACTTGTATTTTCATGAATATTTAATATTACGATTTCTGTCATTTGAATTTGGCGCTCTGCAATTTCACCGGATGTTGGTCAGGTGGGACGGTAGCGTCCCAATGATCAGTAAGAAGTTAACAGAATGTGACTGGCAGAATGGGTGTTGTATGTGGAGGATGAGGGCTGCAGTAGGTATCTCAGATAGGGAGTAGTGAGGCCTAAGAGAGTTTTATAAATAAGTATACAGAGATGACCAGTTTACAGAGTAGTGTAGAGCGCAGTGGTGTGTCCTATAAGGAGAATTGGTGGCAAATCTGATGGCCGAATGGTAAAGAACATCTAGCTGTTCGAGAGCCCCCTTGCCTGTCGGAGGTCTGCACCAGGCTCCGGGAGCAACGGGCTCAAGTTATCCTGCCTCTCGCCCATCAATAAATGGCTCCGAACCCTGCGAAGCATGGGAGTAGGTGTATTTCCTCGCCTTTCTCACCAGCTGTGATTTTGAGCAGCTCCATGGTAAGAAATATGATCATTCCAAGTGCAAAAACAATGTCCTAAGCCAGAGTTAGAGTAAATGACATTACTAAGCTGCTCCTGAATGTACTACGTCAGGACATGGCAGTCCATTCTATCATAGTCCATGTGGGTTTTAATGACATTATGAAGGGCAGTTCTAAACAGTTGAAACTGGATTTTAAAGAACCTTTGTTGACAACTTTTATAAGGAGGATGGGATCCACCCAAATTATTTGGGTTCCTGGATCCTTTCACAGCATAATAAGCTGTATTGAAACAATTACTTATCAATGACCCAAGCCCAGCTCAGTTAATCCCTATCATTGTGTCGCTGAGTTGTCATAATGCTTCAACAAATGTACATTATATCAGAGGCGTTGGTAGACACAATGTAAGTAACCTCATTTATGTCCCTCTAACTGCCCTGAATGCCTCTGCTGATCCTACAGCTATTGTATGCAGTAATCATGTGCCTATGAACCAGATTTATGCTGTTAGCACTGAGGCGGTGTTCCCTAGTAGGATGTCCATTGTGTGCAGCTCACCATGCACTAACATAAATAACATAAGTATTTCTACTTCTGCTCAGCTTCCCAGTAAAGCAATGAAAACAAGTAAGCATCCAAGAAGAAAAGTACTAAAAATATCCCAGGTTACCATACAGTGCATTCGGAAAGTATTCAGACCCCTTGACCTTTTACACATTTTGTTACGTTACAGCCTTATTCTAAAACTGATTCAATTAAATGTTTTCCCCATCAATCTACACACAATACCCCATAATGACAAAGTGAAAACAGGTTTTTAGAAATGTTTGCAAATGTACTAATCCAAAGAAACAGAAATAAGTATTCAGACCCTTTGCTGTGAGACTCGAAATTGAGCTCAGGTGTATCCAGTTTCCAGTGATCATCCTTGAGATGTTTCTAAAACTTGATTAGAGTCCACCTGTGGTAAATGTAATTGATTGAACATGATTTGGAAAAGCACACACCTGTCTATATAAGGTCCCACAGTTGACAGTGCATGTCAGAGCAAAAACAAAGTCATGAGGTTGAAGGGAGTGTCCATAGAGCTCTGAGACAGGATTGCGTTGAGGCACTAATCTGGGGAAGGGTAACAAAAAATGTCTGCAGCATTGACTTTTTGGAACCCCCAACACACTTTCTAGAGCTGGTCGCCCAGCCAAACTGAGCAATCGGGGGAGAATACTCAGTCTTAGACTGGGGTCCAACAGGACAATGCAGGACTGCCTCCTGGACAACTCTCAATGTCCTTGAGTGGCTCAGCCAGAGCCCAGACTAATCAATCTATACACAAAACCACATGATGACAAAGCAAAAACAGGTTTTTATACATTTTTAATATAACATTTCCATAAGTAAAACATTTCCATAAGTATGGAATAAATTACTCAATTTATTGAGTTGGGTTGGCACCCCTTGGGCGCCCCCCCTCCCCTCCCCTCCCCTCCCCTCCCTTGGGTTGTGCCATGGCGGAGATCTTTGTGGGCTATACTCAGCCTTGTCTCAGGATGGTAAGTTGGTGGTTGAAGATATCCCTCTAGTGTTGTGGGGGCTGTGCTTTGGCAAAGTGGGTGGGGTTATATCCTTCCTGTTTGGCCCTGTCCGGGGGTGTCCTCGGATGGGGCAACAGTGTCTCCTGACCCCTCCTGTCTCAGCCTCCAGTATTTATCTTGCATTAGTTTATGTGTCGGGGGGCTAGGGTCAGTTTGTTATATCTGAAGTACTTCTCCTGTCCTATTCGGTGTCCTGTGTGAATTTAAGTATGCTCTCTCTAATTCTCTCTTTCTCTCTTTCTTTCTCTCTCTCGGAGGACCTGAGCCCTAGGACCATGCCTCAGGACTACCTGACATGATGACTCCTTACTGTCCCCAGTCCACCTGGCCGTGCTGCTGCTCCAGTTTCAACTGTTCTGCCTTATTATTATTGGACCATGCTGGTCATTTATGAACATTTGAACATCTTGGCCATGTTCTGTTATAATCTCCACCCGGCACAGCCAGAAGAGGACTGGCCACCCCACATGTGCTCTCTCTAATTCTCTCTTTCTTTCTCTCTCTCGGAGGACCTGAGCCCTAGGACCATGCCCCAGGACTACCTGACATGATGACTCCTTGCTGTCCCCAGTCCACCTGGCCGTGCTGCTGCTCCAGTTTCAACTGTTCTGCCTTATTATTATTCAACCATGCTGGTCATTTATGAACATTTGAACATCTTGGCCATGTTCTGTTATAATCTCCACCCGGCACAGCCTGAAGAGGACTGGCCACCCCACATAGCCTGGTTCCTCTCTAGGTTTCTTCCTAGGTTTTGGCCTTTCTAGGGAGTTTTTCCTAGCCACCGTGCTTCTACACCTGCATTGCTTGCTGTTTGGGGTTTTAGGCTGGGTTTCTGTACAGCACATTGAGATATCAGCTGATGTACGAAGGGCTATATAAATACATTTGATTTGAATTGATTTGATTTTCGGGAAGGCCTTTTCCTGTTTCAGCATGACAACGGCCCCAATAACAATTCAAGGTCGATACAGAAATAGTTTGTGAAGATTGGTGGGAAGAACTTGACTTGCCTGCACAGAACCCTGACATCAACCCCATCGAATTCCTTTGGGATGAATTGGACTATATAAATACTGCTTATGTCGCTTATGTCTGGAGCCGGCCATGGGTGTGCATGTATGTGTGTTACATGCAGGCCTGTTTGTGTGTTTGCTTACTTTGTGTAGTTAAGAAAAACTTAATTAAAAGGTACTTCTGATTGGCTAGAGGGGTAAAACCTGCAGAGGACCTCTGATACTTTAATCCCAGAGTAACTGTTTGATGTGCACCTGCTAGACTTGATGCATTTGTAGGAATTACCTTTTGATCTAGCTGAAGGTAGGAGGGGAGGAGAGAGAGAGAGTTACTTCGAAATGTCTGGAATTCTGGTAGCTGATGAGAGGGAGAGATGGTGAAAGAGAGAGAGGGGAGAGAGAGAGGAGAGAGTTACTTAGAAAGGTACGGTTTTGTGTACATGTTGAGAAGCTCACAGATTAATGTACTGAAACAAGCTCCTGCTGAGACGTATCCATGTGTGACACATAGGAAGTTAGACAAAGGAGATAGGAAGTTACATTGAAATGCACAGAGCTATTTGCTGCTTCTCCCTTTAAAATCCTGCCCCAGGAAGCTGCTGTCACTCCCATTAATGGAGTGCTTGTTGTTGGAAACAGTGTCGGCCAACACTTTTTCTTCAGCTTGCTTTTCCCCCAGGCTCCAGTCATGTGCCCAGGGAATATAAGTATATGGTTATTTCTAATGCTGTTTCCATACTCCTACTATTTCTATCAGCCAGGTCACCCGTGATATAAGTCAGTATTCGACGTCCATTCATGTCTGAGGATGTCGAGAGTGATATGGAAACCAGGCCACTAGGGGCAACAGTGCGCAACATTACCTTCAAGTCGGTTTCAGTTTTGCTAGGGAGTTGTGGACAGGAAGCATCTACCTCTGCCTCTGATTCCAAAGGTTGCAATTTCAAATCCAGCAAATTACAAAGTAGTTTCAGATTTTTGTTTTAAGCCTATCCAAAACCTTAACCCTTACCTTAACCATTTGAATGAATGCCTAACCATAAGGTCTCGGAGTTAATGCCTAAACTTAACCTTAAAACACTTCAACATTTGAAGTTTGAGAAACATGGATGAACATCTAATTCTGAGACTGTGAGAGTAATTTGGATACTTGATAGCGGAATGAAAAGCACAGTATGAGAATGAAGGATGAAACGTGCTTATCATTTATGAGCTCTGAAAATATGACATGAAATGCTTCCAAAAGGCAGGGGGGTTGGTCGACTTGTAATGAGCTATGGAAGCTGTATGCTTGAGATGATGTTGTTAGTGAAGCTCTCTGATCTGTGTGTGTGTGTGTGTGTGTGTGTGTATGTGTGTGTGTGTGTGTGTGTGTGTGTGTGTGTGTGTGTGTGTGTGTGTGCGCGTGCATGTGCGTGCATGCGCGCGTGTGTGTGTGGCTTCCTATGACCTATTTCAGCTGCATGTTGAGATGTTGTTAGTGGTACAGTAGCTCTCTGATCAGTGCACTTCAAGTCAATAACAGTAATCTACCCCTGACCACATATACTTCACTGTGAGAGCCGAGCCCATTAGTGGTTAGTAATTAGTGAGAGTGAAGTCTAAGCCCCAATTACAGCCAGTCTGCCAGTAAGCACATACAGTGGCTGGTCTGGTCACAGTCCTAAAAGTCATCATAAAGAAAGAGCTCAGAGAGGGAAGGAAGGAAGGAAGGAAGGAAGGAAGGAAGGAAGGAAGGAAGGAAGGAAGGAAGGAAGGAAGGAAGAGCGAAAAAGAGAGAGCGAGATACTCAATTGATACCCAATTACAGTCAGTCTACTGTATATCAAGTCTGCAAGTAAGCGCATACAGTGGCTGGTCTGGTCACAGTCCTAAAGAATCATCATAAAGAAAGAGCTTATCCCATTTTCAAAAAGCAGAGAGCAGAGAACCAGCCTATCATTATAGCAGTATGTACCGGGAATGTTAACCACCTTCTGTAACGTTAGTTGGCTACTAGTACATCGAACTTGCCAGTATATTTACTTTATGCTATCTAACTAACTACCCAACATTTATTGACTTTATTGTTCACTTCATTCATAGCTTAGCTAAGTGGTATAGTTGCTTGGATCCGTTAGTAAATTCACTCTGGCTATCTACTCCGATTTCAGAGTGCTCTCTTCTAACTGCCAGAGGCAGAGCACAGAACAACTGATGAACTTACAAACGAGCCGGTTGAATGTGGCCGGTGTCAGTAAACATAGGCAAAAAAATAAAAAATAAATGCCAGCAGCACAGTTACAGTCACCAACGCTCTAGACAACGTGAACACTTTTTAACCAGCTCTGCTCGGGTTAGTAAAATGGTCAGAGTGAGGTGTTCTCTCAATTGTGTCTGGAAGTAGCTAGCAAGTTAGCCAGTTAGATTGAGTGCTTGACTGCTGGATCAACCAAACTCCTAGGGCCAGAGCATCCACTGTGGCTCTGAATACTCCGAGAACGAAACGCTCTGAATTTAATTTACTAATGGACACAAACGGACAGAATGCCCAAAGCCCTCTGGCATTTCAGATTGAATTTACGAACACACCATGAAGTTTAGCTAGTAATTTGTTATGCTAACAAGCTAGCAAGAGGTTGCATAGCAACAGCATCAACTTCCGGGACACAGGCCGCTAGAAACCTCAACTGAAAGGATACCGTTTGTTTACAGTATACTAAAATTAACTAATAGTATACAGTTTGTAGTATATACTTATTAAGTATGTTGTATACAGTATGTTAGTATGGGTATTCGAACACAGCTTTTATATTCATAGCAGACTTCGAAATGGCCTGATAAATTCCGAGTAGAATTTATATATAAATGCTTGGACTATTTTGGGGAATCTCTTTTACAATGGGTTAAAGTTATGTATAGTAACCCCAGATGTAAAGTAGTAAATGTAATTACTTCTCAAAAAGTATTTCACTGTCCAGAGGAGTTAACTTAAACATGGAGGCAATGGACATCCTTGTTTATTAGCTATGGCTATCGAAATGTTGTCTCTTAAGATCAGATGGAACAATAACTTCTCAAGGGTTTAGAAGTCCACGGACTAAAAACAAAAGTGTCAATGTACGCCAATGGCTTAAGTTTTTTTTCTTAAGTCTGCAATCTGGATCACTGCATAGTCTTATCAAGGATCTAGATAAATTCTCTAGTCGCTCTGGACTAAAACCTAATTATGATAAGTGTATCATATTACATATTGGATCGTTAAGAGACACAACTTTCACATTAACCTGTATTTTACCTATAAAATGTTCTGATTGTGAAGTAGACATACTTGGTATTCATATCCATAAAGATATAAATAACTTACCAAGACTCATTTCAATTGAAAATTTGTCAAATAGATCTGTCTATTTATAGAAAAATCACCGATTAACTCTTTAATAATTTCACAGTTTATGTATTTACTTATGGAGCTGCCTATTCCAGATGATCCGTCGTTCAAATTATATGAGCAAAATATATTTAAAATGTATGCTTGTTTATATAATGAATATAAGTTTAGGGTGCTGAAATGATTAAATATTACAATTTCAATGTCAGTGTCATGCATAGGTGTAATAGGTGGCAGGGAAGTCAGGCGCAGGAGAGTCAAACTGAGTGTAAAATGGAGTCTTTTAATAAAGTTCCACGAGTATGCCTCATAACAATAAATTAACAAACAAACCAAACATGGGTACGAGGACCCGACGCGCACCTGTGCAACAATCACACTATACCGACAATAAAACAATCTCTGACAAAGACATGAGGGGAAACAGAGGGTTAAATACACAACAGGTAATGAATGGGATTACTTATCCTATCCTAGGTATTCTTCAAGGAATACCTAGGATAGGATAAGTAATCCTTCTCAACCCCCCTTAATGATTTAGATGCACTATTGTAAAGTGGCTGTTCCACTGGATGTCAGAAGGTGAATTCACCAATTTGTAAGTCGCTCTGGATAAGAGCGTCTGCTAAATGACTTAAATGTAAATGTAATGTAAATGTAATTGAAAACAGGTGTGTGGGAAGACAAGACAAAACCAATGGAAAATGAAAAAAGGATCAATGATGGCTAGGTGACATCGAACACCGAGCACCGCCTGAACAAGGAGAGGCAACGACTTCGGCAGAAGTCGTGACAGTCAGCTTCCAGAAAAGACAGAACAAACAAATATTACAACAAATATTGTGGTTCAACTCAAATATACTAATTGATTAAAAAAAGGTAATTATTTTTATTAATAATATTATGAAAAGGAATGGTGGAGTTATGTTACATATGCAGCTATTGCAAATATATGGGAATGTTTGTTCAATACAAAGTTACAACCAAATGATTGCAGCATTTCTGAAGAAATGGTGAAGGCAACTGGAAGGGGGAGAAGGTAGGGAACTTGTTTGTCTGCCCTATTTTAAGATCACATTTTTTTTCGTAATTTAAAAAAATACCACTTCCATTTGAGGACAAAAGCGCTGTCACCTGTGGCACACAGGTTACAAAAATGCTGGGAGGACATCTTCAGTGTTCCAACCCCATGGCACATGGTTTATGAACTGATATGCAAAACACCGATTGATTTTTTTTTTTTAAACCAGAGCTGCTCTTCTCCCGGGAAAGGCTGGCCCGCTCCAATACCTCTTCATCACGGTTGACAATTCCACAGTGTTCCCCTCCCAGAGTGCAAAGAACTTGGAGTGAGCCTGGACAACGCCGTGTCATTCTCTGAAAACATCAAAGCAGTGACTCGCTCCTGCAGGTTCATGCTCTACAACATCCGTAGAGTACTACCTTTCATCACACAGGAAGCGGCACAAATTCTAATCCAGGCGCTTGTCCTCTCCCGTTTAGACTTCTGCAACTCTATGTTGGCTGGGCTCACTGCTTGTGCCACAAGACATCGTCTGTCCTCGGTTGCTATACTCACTACAGAGTTCCAAACTGCCTCTGGAAGCAACATCAGCACAATAACTGTTAGTCGGGAGCTTCATGAAATGGGTTTCCATGGCCGAGCAGCCATACACAAGCCTAGTATCACCATTCGCAATGCCAAGCATCGGCTGGAGTGGTCTAAAGCTCGCCGCCATTGGACTCTGGAGTAGTGGAAACACGTTCCCTGGAGGGATGAATCACACTTCACCATCTGGAAGTCTGACTGACGAATCTGGGTTTGACAGATGCCAGGAGAATTCTACCTGCCTCAATGCATAATGCCAACTGTAAAGTTTGGTGGAGGAGGAATAATGGTCTGGGGCTGTTTTTCATGGTTTGTGTTAGGCCCCTTAGTATTATACCGCGTACAAGGACATTCTAGACGGTTCTGTGCTTCCAACTTTGTGGCAACAGTTTGGGGAAGGCCTTTTCCTGTTTCAGCATAACAATGCCCCCGTGTACAAAGTGATACAGAAATGGTTTGTCAAGATCGGTGTGGAAGAGCCCTGACCTCAACCACATCGAACACCTTTGGGATGAATTGGAACGCAGATTGCGAGCAAGGCCTAATCGCTAACATCAGTGCCCTACCTCATTATGCTCTTAGTGAGTCCACGTAGTAATGTTCCATCAACTAGTGGAAAGCCTTTCTAGAAGATTGGAGGTTGTTATAGTAGCAAAGTGGGGACCAACTCCATAATAATGCCCATAATTTTGGGATGAGATGTTCGACAAGTAGGTGTCACATACTTTTGGTCATATTGTTTTAACCTTTATTTTACTAGGCAAGTCAGTTAAGAACAAATTCTTATTTTCAATGACGGCCTAGGAACAGTGGGTTAACTGCCTGTTCAGGGGCAGAATGACAGATTTGTACCTTGTCAGCTCGGGGGTTTGAACTTGCAACCTTTCGGTTACTAGTCTAACGCTCTAACCACTAGGCTACCCTGCCGCCCCGCCATGTAGTGTATCTTGAGATGAATGCTCTAATAGCTTGGATAAGACCATCTGCTAAATGACAAAAAGGTATATGTACAGGACATGTTGGAGCACTGAATTCAAATGTTTAAAAAAAAGAGAGAGAGAGAGGCCAGGAGAGGGCGGGGGAGAGGTGGAGGAAAAACACAAGAGGCAGGAAAAATACAGTTTTGCTGAAAAAGACTGTCTCCTTTTAAACAGCATATAGTTTTGTTACTTTGTACGGAATAAGAAATAAGGTCAAAAGTGAATGTAGGTTACTGTGAAAATGTTTGTTTTTCGGGCAGGAATAAATCTGTAGGTTATTTTGTCATGTATTTTAGCAGTTAGCAACAACTCACAAATGTTATTATTGTTCTGTATCTGAAACAGATTGGGTTATTTGCATCATGCCTGAGGGTGAGATACAGAGCCACCTGTTTTAACTTGGGCTGTGTTCTGTAGGGAGAAAATGTTATGAAACGTAGTGACAGAAAAGGCAATATTTTTGGGCCAGTTGGCCAGCTTCCAATTTTCAAAGCACTACAACAACAATGTTGGCAGTCATTTGTTGGGAGCCAGTGACAGTTTAACTCTCCCTGACTCAGCTGTCTCTCAGCATTCATCCTCCCCAAGCCCCCTGACTTAATCTCACACAAACACACATAAATGCACACACACATTGTCATCCATCCTCCCCAGCCCACTGGCTAAGGACTTAATATGGTTCACACAGATCCGAACAGTCCTGAAGAGGGCACGACAGCGTCTCATCCCCCTCAGGAGGCTGAAAAGATTTGGCATGGGCCCTCGGATCATCAAAAAGTTTTACAGCTGCACCCTTGAGAGCATCTTGACTGGCTGCATCACCTCTTGGTATGACAAACGCACCGATCGTGAAGCGGTACAGGGGGTGGTGCGGACAGCTCAGTACATCATTGGCGCTGAGCTCCCTGCCATCCAGAACCTTTATATCATCTGCTGTCAGAGGACGGTCCAAAATATTGCCAGACTCCAGCCACCCAAGCCATAGACTGTTCACTCTGCTACCATCCAGCAAACGGTACCGGTGCATCAGCTCTTGGACAAACAGACTCCGAGACAGCGGAGTCATTGCACAGTTTCTCTAGAGATAAATCAGATCAAGCCAGAACTGAGCGATGAACTGTAGTAGGGAGTTGTAGTTTCTAGAAGGCCAAAATTAACTACAATTACCATAATCCATTGCAGGCCTACTTGTCCGGTCTGTGTAGGGCAGACAGGAGAGGGAGAGAAGAGACAGAATGCAATCGAGAGGGATAGAGAGCAGTTGCTTCGCGAGGTATCTATACCTGAAAATACATTAGCAAGTGATTGATAGTTGTTATTCAGCAGTCATAAAAGTATACATTACTTACTTAGAAAAATGACAAAAAAATGTAATTTTGTTGTACAGCAATTGGCAACAGCTCTATACAGATAAGATGATGACTTGGAATGAAATAATAAAGCCACCAAATAAAACAAATGTAATATAGACAACAACTGAAATATTTTATTAAAGAAAGTAATGTGAATAAATGATGGCTAATAATTGGCGCACTTGTCAAATGAAATGTGATTTTGATTTGACCTCACCTGACAGGAAGTTTAAAAAAAAGCTCTGTCAGCAGGGAGAGTACAGGGTCATGTTCAGTAGGGCACACAGTAGCAAAATGGTTTGCAACAGTGAGTGGTGTGAATGTTGGTCTGGTCTGTATTAGTCTACACCTGTGCTGTCCTAGTTTGATGGGGACACACATCTGTAAGTGCCATGGTTACTTGAGTGACTCAGGTGCCTGACAACTTCCTGCCTCTGGCCCAGAGGATTAATGAGGCATGCTGGGTAATCAATGTAATGAGCCTTGAGTGTCTGGTTTGCCTCAGCACTGGGAGGTGTGTGTGTGTGTGTGTGTGTGTGTGTGTGTGTGTGTGTGTGTGTGTGTGTGTGTGTGTGTGTGTGTGTGTGTGTGTGTGTGTGTGTGTGTGTGTGTGTGTGTGGCTGGCCCAGTGTCTGTATGTATCTCAATTGGTCATTCAGCAGCTATAATACCCAGGCCAAACCTAGGTGTGATTTCATGCAGCAAATTGGAATTGTCAACAAACAAATAAACAAATGAACTGACTATACAACGACCTCGCCACAAGCGTCACACATCAACCCCAGGCTCAGTCCCCTCCTGGCTCCATCTGGATATATAGCTGCCTGAATTGGCACGCACGCATGCACACTGTCTACACTCAGGGCTCACCTTAGGGTTACCACGATGCATGGCTATGATCACATGTCATTACCAGGGAAGTACATCAGCCCTGCATGCATATTCCCCACAAAGTGATGGAACTAATGACAGGGTTTAAGTCTTCATTTAGGTATTCTTTCAGGCGCTTCGATGGTCATGGATCACTCATTGAAAACAGAACAGAGTTTGAAGTCTTGGCTACAAAGGGAAAAGGGGGTTTCAGAATGTCCTAATGAGCTGGAGTCAACAACAGCCAAATGCACCAGCCAAATACACAGTTCTAAAGTCGATGAAGTTCCACTTTTAATCAAAATCAACAGGACTAAAATGAGTCATTTGTCTTTTGTAATGAAAAATAGCTTTCTGTCTGGCTTAAAATAGAGAAAACTACTTGAATCAGTGACCCCTACTCTCCCCTCTCTGCTCCAAACCCGTCTGGCGTTTTGAGCGAAGGGCAGAAGTGAAATAGCTTTTCTTTTGGCAGAATAAGGTCCGGTAACAACACAAAGATTTCATTAACCTTCTGGTTAACCTCGTGGCTTTTCTTATTTTCTCTGGTTCTGGCATGCTAGGGCAACATTCTGCAATACTTTGACCACAGAGATCTCTACACAGCCACATTTGATCGGTACATTGAGCACTGTGGGTGTTCAATTTCACTTTTTTTAAAGTGTTGATATGAGAACCACCAGAAAGTGTTGAATTTACACTTTTTTCAAGTGTTGCCCTTTTAACACTGAAACTTTCCAACACCGGTGGCATTAACATGTTACAGTAATTTAGTGTTAAAGTTACACTGTTATGGTGTCCACTATTACCTTGTATTTAACATTTTAGAATTCAATTTTTACCCAAGGTCAGTGTTAAATGTACACTGTTACAAACCTGGGATAGCAATAGTTGTTTTTTTTTGCTTTTTTTGCAAAGTAATACTTTTTTGTGGGTACAAATAGTTACTTTGGAAGTGACTACAACTATTTGAATACAGATATGGGAAAGCAACAACTTTTATGTATATACTTGAATACAGATTTGAGAAAGCAACTACTTTTGTATGTATATATTTGAATACAGATTTGAGAAAGCAACTACTTGATTTTTTTTATATTTGAATACAGATCTTAGGAAGTGACTACTCTTCAGAAACTATTGGATTTTCTGCCATCAGCTAATGGCAGGGCTGTATCAGGAACTGCATGTTGCAGATATAAATATAATGAATACAGCACAAACAACGTCCCATAAAATTTTAATCTAGCTGACAGTAGATCATATTTGATCTACACAACACATTTCTATCTGTAAATTTAGATTGTCCTTAATATGCCCCATGTGTATATAAGTCAATCCAATCACCCATTAATATTGTGTACAGATAAGTATAACCAAGTTGTGATACTGTAGACAGGTTGGTTGTTTAGCAATAAATCTGATGTGTGCATAACTATGTGGCAAAACGGTTGGCTTAGATTGTTGATAATATGTAAGCTATATTTCGTCTCCGATGTTGATTGAATACATATACATTTGCACAATGAGCGCTTGTTGTCTCTCAAATACATCGTTAAGGTTGTTGGTTAGCGAGCTAGTGAATTTTTTTCCATGTTTTCATTGACATGAAATCAACCAAAACAACTCAAAACAAGACATGATATCAAGAACAAGATGAAACGAGACACTTATGATTTCCCACATGGCAGTTTCTTGTTATTCCTGCTAGCAATCTGGCCATCCAGAATCACAACAACACGCTGACTTCTGCCCCATGGAAGCACGCATGTCGTTTTAGTGATGTTGTCAGCTAATCCATCTATACTGCACAGCAAATTCCCCAGTGTTAAAAAACAAACAAATTAACACACTGCTTAGTGTAAAGCCCTATTCAAATATTTCCATGAGTGCTTTGCTTTTTGAGTAAATTGTAGGGTTACCACCCATTATTTTATTTGTTAAGGACAGCGACATGGAAGTTGCATTCATCCATTTTCAGTCCTATGAGCACCACAAAGTGAGATCCTAAGTGAATATGTTGTAAAAAAAAAGAATACCGTACATATTTCATAAGGCCATATTTTGAGGGCCGAGCTTTACCCTAACGCAGGGGCCTCAAACTCATACACATCAATTTGAATCAAAACCATGCACCTAATAATCATATTTCCCAGCATGCTCTATTGCAGGCTTATCTTTAGAATTGTTTCTGTGTCTGTGCATGTACATTGATTTATTGGTTAATTAGTTCATTTAATAATTAATTACTCAAATATAAATTACAAACCGTTTCCAAACTAATCCAATATGTTACTTGGATTTATTGCATCCGTTACTTAAATCGTTGTTCTAGTTTACATGGTTTAGGGAGTCTCATTGTTTATATTTCAAAACCTAGTGCAATGGAAGAAAGTACATGTCCAGAATGAGCTATTGATATGGGGATGGTAGTTGGAAGAGTGCACTTGTTTGAGAATGGAAAAGTGTTTGGGTAGCTTTTGATAAAGAATAACATCAAGGCAAAGCAGCTGCTTTATAAGTGGGATGTGCTGTCCGTGCTGATTGCACGGAGATTGTGACAGCCAGCGAAATGGCGTCCCTTGAGAAAGCAAGAACAAGACGTTCTTCAGGAGAAGTGCAGTATTATCACAAGGAGACTTATACTTTGAGTACGGAGGAGGAATGGAAGGAAATATAGAGGCAGGGGAGGTCTAAGAGAGAGAGGGAAGAAGACAGTGAGCTTGAGTCGGTTTGTTAAAGAAGAATGGTAGAAAGTGTAAGCAGAGTGAGCTGAAGACAGGAGGAGAAATGGAAGTTAATGAGATCAAAGTATCAGAGGTGGTAGGTGTGGTAAAGTTCTCAGAGGAGAGGTTTGCACCAAGCGTCAGGTTAAATATGAGTCTGTGACAGTAGAAAAAGTGGACCCTTTCCTTTTGGCTGATACATTTGTGGTTTCAGGGTGAAAAAAAGAGTTGGCTACTGTGAAATCGGTGAGGATAACCAGAAGTGGTCTTGTGATAATTGGTGTGTTTCTGCTGGTCAGAGGGAGAAGGCGCTCAGCATTAAACATTAAGCAAGAAATATGAATTGTTTTGCTCTCAAGAAAAGGGCACCATTGAAAGAGTGATTACTGGGGTAGCAGTAAATGTAAAAGTTGACCAACTGAAGGAAAAGATTCCCGGTGTTTGTGATGCTCGTTGTTTGGTGTGACTGAAACAGGGTGGCGAGAGGGGTGCAACAGAAGAGTCATTGTGTGTTCTTTTGAGTTTTGATGTTGAGCCTTTGCCCGACAAAGTGATGTCAAGATATACAGTGGCAAGAAAAAGTATATGAACCCTTTAGAATTACCTGGATTTCTGCATAGATTTGTCATAAAATATGATATGATCTTTACCTAAGTCACACTAATAGACAAACACAGTCTGCTTAAACTAATAACACACAAACAATTATACATTTTCATGTCTTTATTGACCAGACTGTTTAAACATACACAGTGCAGGGTAGGAAAAGTCAAATCAAATCAATGTAAACAGAGTGGCATAGTTAAAGTGGCTAGTGATACATGTATTACATAAAGATGTGGTAGATGATATAGAGTACAGTATATATGTATACATATGAGATGAATAATGTAGGGTATGTAAACATTATATTAGGTAGCATTGTTTAAAGTGGATAGTGATATATTTTACATCATTTCCCATCAATTCCCATTATTAAAGTGGCTGGAGTTGAGTCAGTGTGTTGGCAGCAGCCACTCAATGTTAGTGGTGGCTGTTTAACAGTCTGATGGCCTTGAGATAGAAGCTGTTTTTCAGTCTCTCGGTCCCAGCTTTGATGCACCTGTACTGACCTCGCCTTCTGGATGATAGTGGGGTGTCCTTGATGATCTTTATGGCCTTCCTGTAACATCGGGTGATGTAGGTGTCCTGGAGGGCAGGTAGTTTGCCCCCGGTGATGCGTTGTGCAGACCTCACTACCCTCTGGAGAGCCTTACGGTTGTGGGCGGAGCAGTTGCCATGCCAGGTGGTGATACAGCCCGCCAGGATGCTCTCGATTGTGCATCTGTAGAAGTTTGTGAGAGCTTTTGGTGACAAGCCGAATTTCTTCAGCCTCCTGAGGTTGAAGAGGCGCTGCTGCGCCTTCTTCACGATGCTGTCTGTGTGGGTGGACCAACTCAGTTTGTCTGTGATGTGTATGCAGAGGAACTTAAAACTTACTACCCTCTCCACTACTGTTCCATCGATGTGGATAGGGGGGTGTTCCCTCTGCTGTTTCCTGAAGTCCACAATCATCTCCTTAGTTTTGTTGACGTGGAGTGTGAGGTTATTTTCCTGACACCACACTCCGAGGGCCCTCACCTCCTCCCTGTAGGCCGTCTCGTCGTTGTTGGTAATCAAGCCTTCCACTGTATGTGAACCCTTGGATTTTAATAACTGGTTGACCCACCTTTTTTCAGCAATAACCTCAACCAAACATTTTCTGTAGTTGCAGATCAGACCTGCACAACGGTCAGGAGGAATTTTGGACCATAACCTTTTTACAAAACAGTATTAGTTCAGCAATATTCTTGGGATGTCTGGTGTGAAACGCTCTTTTGAGGTCATGCCACAGCATCTCAATCGAGTTGAGGTCAGGACTCTGACTGGGCCACTCCAGAAGGTGTATTTTCTTCTGTTGAAGCCATTCTGTTGTTGATTTACTTCTATGTTTTTTTGTCATTATCCTTTTGCATCACCCAACTTCTGTTGAGCTTCAATTGGTGGACAGATAGCCTTACATTCTCCTGCAAAATGTCTTGATAAACTTGGAAATGCATTATTCCATCGATGATAGTAAGCTTTCCAGGCCCTGAGGCAGCAAAGCAGCCCCAAACAATGATGCTCCCTCCACCATACTTTACAGTGGAGATGAGGTTTTGATGTTGGTGTTCTGTGCCTTTTTTTCTCCACACATAGTGTTGTATGTTCCTTCCTAACAACTCAACTGTAGTTTCATTTGTGAACAGAATATTTTGCCTGTAGCGCTGTGGAACATCCAGGTGCTCTTTTGCGAACCTCCAAATGCAGCAATGGTTTTTTTGGACAGCAATGGCTTCTTCCGTGGTGTCCTCCCATGAACACCATTCTTGTTTAGTGTTTTACGTATCGTAGACTCATCAACAGAGATGTAAGCTTGTCCCAGAGATTGATGTAATTCTTTAGCTGACATTTTAGGATTCTTCTTAACCTCATTGAGCATTCTGCACTGTGCTCTTGCAGTCATCTTTGCAGGATGGCCACTCCTAGGGAGAGTAGCAACGGTGCTCAACTTTCTCCATTTATAGACAATTTGTCTAACCGTGGACTGATGAACATCAAGGGTTTTAGAGATAATTTTGTAACCATTTCCGGCTTTATGCAAGTCAACAATTCTTAATCTTAGATCTTTCAAGATTTTTTTTCTTCAAGGCATAATTCACATCAGGCAATCCTTCTTGTGAATAGCAAACTCAAATTGTGTGAGTGTTTTTTACAGGGCAGGGCAGCTCTAACCAACATCTCCAATCTCGTCTCATTGATTGGACTCAAGGTTAGCTGACTCCAATTAGCATTTGGAGAAGTTATTAGCCTATTATAGCAATGGTTATCAATTGTACTGCAGGAATGAACGTAAGTCGCAGAAAATTGAGGTTGTGGTGACAGTTGCAGAGAGGTAATTGGGCTTGCGAGACTTGACATCAGAAGAGTTACAGGGTGTGTTAAGTGGTGATGTACCATCCTTTCAGGTTGTTGGCATGAGGTAGGACTAAATAGATGTAAACAGTGGAGTAGGATAGTGTTATATTTTGTATATTTTTGAGAGTGTAGTGTTAGATGGTAGGTATTTGTTTATTTATTTATTTTTTCAAGCGAAGTATAAGGGTATAAGTATAAGTTGTACTCTAGACTAGTAGGTGGCGGCAATGCAACATACATTGGATGCCAATCTCAGTTAAACCTCGTTGAAAAAGAAGAAGTCCTTCCAACCCTGGCAGGCATTCTGAATAAAGGTTGCGGGTGATAAAACATTCCTAACGTTGGCTGGCTGGATTCCATTAAATAAAGGTTGCAGGTGTTAAAACATTCCTAACGTTGGCTGGCTGGATTCCATTAAATAAAGGTTGCAGGTGTTAAAACATTCCTAATGTTGGCTGGCTGGATTCCATTAAATAAAGGTTGCAGGTGTTAAAACATTCCTAACGTTGGCTGGCTGGATTCCATTAAATAAAGGTTGCAGGTGTTAAAATATTCCTAACGTTGGCTGGCTGGATTCCATTAAATAAAGGTTGCAGGTGTTAAAACATTCCTAATGTTGGCTGGCTGGATTCCATTAAATAAAGGTTGCAGGTGATAAAACATTCCTAACGTTGGCTGGCTGGATTCCATTAAATAAAGGTTGCAGGTGATAAAACATTCCTAACGTTGGCTGGCTGGATTCCATTAAATAAAGGTTGCAGGTGATAAAACATTCCTAACGTTGGCTAACTGGATTCCATTAAATAAATGTTGCAGGTGATAAAACATTCCTAAGGTTGGCTGGCTGGATTCCATTAAATAAAGGTTGCAGGTGATAAAACATTCCTAAGGTTGGCTGGCTGGATTCCATTAAATAAAGGTTGCAGGTGATAAAACATTCCTAACGTTGGCTGGCTGGATTCCATTAAATAAAGGTTGCAGGTGATAAAACATTCCTAACGTTGGCTGGCTGGATTCCATTAAATAAAGGTTGCAGGTGATAAAACATTCCTAACGTTGGCTAACTGGATTCCATTAAATAAATGTTGCAGGTGATAAAACATTCCTAAGGTTGGCTGGCTGGATTCCATTAAATAAAGGTTGCAGGTGATAAAACATTCCTAACGTTGGCTGGCTGGATTCCATTAAATAAAGGTTGCAGGTGATAAAACATTCCTAACGTTGGCTGGCTGGATTCCATTAAATAAAGGTTGCAGGTGATAAAACATTCCTAACGTTGGCTGGCTGGATTCCATTAAATAAAGGTTACAGGCCTGATGTGGTCTGTAAAACCATGCGTTTCTGGCCATTGCATTATACTAGGTAATAAAGGTTTAGATTTGTTCCTAAAGCGGTACAAACACTTGTCACTGTGGTGGTACAAAGTAAGGGCATCCTTTCCATTTCTGTAACAGGTGCAACAAATGAACTAACTGATTGGAATAGTTAAGAAAAAAAATGTTATCTTTGTGTAGCATATGATAAAGAAATCAATCAATGTACATGCACAAACATACAGTTGAAGTCTGAAGGTTACATAGACTTAGGTTGGAGTCATTAAAACTCGTTTTTCAACCACTCCACACATTTCTTGTTAACAAACTATAGTTTTGGCAAGTCAGTTAGGGCATCTACTTTGTGCATGACACAAGTAATTTTTCCAACAATTGTTTACAGACAGATTATTTCACTTATAATTCACTGTATCACAATTCCAGTGGGTCAGAAGTTTACATACACTAAGTTGACTGTGCCTTTAAACAGCTTGGAAAAATCCAGAAAATTATGCCATGGCTTTAGAAGCTTCTGATAGGCTAATTGACATCATTTGAGTCAATTGGAGGTGTACCTGTGGATTTTTTTCAAGGTCTACCTTCAAACTCAGTGCCTCTTTGCTTGACATCATGGGAAAATCAAAATAAATCGTCCAAGACCTCAGAAAAAAATTGTAGACCTCCACAAGTCTGGTTTATCCTTGGGAGCAATTTCCAAATGCCTGAAGGTACCACGTTCATCTGTACAAACAATAGTACACAAGTATAAATACCATGAGACCACGCAGCTGTCATACCGCTTAGGAAGGAGACATGTTCTGTCTCTTAGAGATTAGCGTACTTTGATGCGAAAAGTGCAAATCAATCCCAGAACAACAGCAAAGGACCTAGTGAAGATGCTGGAGGAAACAGGTACAAAAGTATCTATATCCATAGTATAACGAGTCCTCTATTGACATAACCTGAAAGGCCGCTCAGCAAGGAAGAATCCACAGCTCCAAAACTGCCATGAAAAAGCCACGGCTACGGTTTGCAACTACACATGGAGTCAAAGATTTTGCTTTTTGGAGAAAAGTCCTCTGGTCTGATGAAACAAAAATAGAACTGTTTGGCCGTAATGACCATTGTTATGGCACGTGTGTGGCAGCATCATGTTGTAGGGGTGCTTTGCTGCAGGAGGGACTGGTGCACTTCACAAAATAGATGGCATCTTAAGGAAGGAAAATTATGTGGATATATTGAAGCAGCATCTCAAGACATCAGTCAGGAAGTTAAAGCTTGGTCGCAAATGGGTCTTCCAAATGGACAATAACCACACGCATACTTCCAAAGTTGTGGCAAAATGGCTTAAGAGCAACAAAGTCAAGGTATTGGAGTGGCCATCACAAAGCCCTGACCTCAATCCTGAAGAAAATGTGTGGTCAGAACTGAAAAAGCGTGTGCGAGCAAGGAGGCCTACAAACCTGACTCAGTTACACCAGCTCTGGCAGGAGGAATGGGCCAAAATTCACCCAACTTATCCTCTTACATCTATGGGGGCGCTATTTCATTTTTGGATGAAAAACGTTCCCGTTTTAAACAAAAGATATTTTGTCACAAAAAGATGCTCGACTATGCATATAATTGATAGCATTCGAAAGAAAACACTCTGACGTGTCCAGAAATACCAAGATATTCTCTGTGCGTGCCCTAGAACGTGAGCTTCAGGCAAAACCAAGATGAGATGGCATCCAGGAAATGACAAGGATTTTTGAGGCTCTGTTTTCCATTGTCTCCTTATATGGCTGTGAATGTGAGAGGAATGAGCCTGCCCTTTCTGTCGTTTCCCCAAGGTGTCTGCAGCATTGTGACGTATTTGTAGGCAGATCATTGGAAGATTGACCATAAGAGACCACATTTACCAGGTGTCCGCCCGGTGTCCTGCGCCGAAATTGGTGCGCAAAAGTCACCTGCCAGTATTTTTCCATGGGATACAGAGAGGAAAGCAAGCTTCCACGAACTGCATATCAATGAAGAGATATGTGAAAAAACACCTTGAGGATTGATTCCAAACAACGTTTGCCATGTTTCGGTCGATATTATGTAGTTAATCCGGAAAAAGTTTTACGTTGTAGGTGACTGAATTTTCGGTTCGTTTCGGTAGCCAGACGCAATGTAGAAACGGAACGATTTCTCCTACACACAGGCGCTTTCAGGAAAAACTGTGCATTTGGTATGTAACTGAGAGTCTCCTCATTGAAAACATCAGAAGCTCTTCAAAGGTAAATGATTTTATTTATTTGGTTATCTGGTTTTTGTGAAAATGTTGCGTGCTAAATGCTACTCAAAATGCTATGCTAGCTTTGCATACTCTTACACAAATTAGTCAATTTCTATGGTTCAAAAGCATATTTTGAAAATCTGAGATGACAGTGTTGTTAAGAAAAGGCTAAGCTTGAGAGCAGACGCATTATTTTCATTTTATTTGCGATTTTCAGAAATCGTTAACGTTGCGTTATGCTAATGAGCCTGAGGCTTTAGTCACAAACCCGGATCCGGGATGGGGAGTTTCAAGAAGTTATTGTGGGAAGCTTGTGGAAGGATACCTGAAACGTTTGACCCAAGTTCAACAATTTAAAGGCAATGCTACCAAATACTAATTGGGCGTATGTAAACCTCTGACCCACTGGGAATGTGGTAAAAGAAATAAAAGCTGAAATTGTCACACCCTGACCATAGTTTATTTTGTATGTTTCTATGTTTTGGTTGGTCAGGGTGTGATCTGAGTGGACATTCTATGTTGGATGTCTTGTTTGTCTATTTCTATGTCTGGCCTGATATGTTTCTCAATCAGAGGCAGGTGTTAGTCATTGTCTCTGATTGGGAACCATAATTAGGTAGCCTGGGTTTCACTGTGTGTTTGTGGGTGATTGTTCCTGTCTCTGTGTTTTGCACCAGATAGGGCTGGTTTCGGTTTTCGTACGTTAGTTTAATCGTGTATAGTTTCCTTATTAAATAAAATGAATCACAACTACGCTGCATTTTGGTCCGCTCCTCCTTCCCACAACGAAAGCCGTGACAGAAATAAATAATTCTCTAAACTCTTATTCTGACATTTAACATTCTTAAAATAAAGTGGTGCTCCTAACTGACCTAAAACAGGGAATCTTTCCTCTGATTAAATGCCAGGAATTGTGAAGAACTGAGTTTAAATGTATTTGGCTAAGGTGTATGTAAACTTCTGACTTCAACTGTAGATATTGAAACAAACTATTTCAAAATTAAACTGCAATAGAGCATGCTGGGAAATATGATAATGATGTGTGTGGTTTGGTTTAACACTGGTCATTAACACCAACACTGGGGTTATTTTATACCAATGAGAGTTAATTTAACACTAACAGGGCTCCTGTGATGCTGTCTGTGGTGCTACTCAGCAAAGTAGCTGTGCTACTCAGCAAAGTAGCTGTCCTCTCTCTGTCTCTCTGTCTCTCTCTCTCTGAGGTGACAGAAACACGGTCTAACTGGTGGTTGTGGCTCTATCGGGGCCTTACTGTATGGAGGGACATGCTAGGTAGCTGACTCCCATCCGTCTGCAGCAGAGAGCCCAGGCAACAGAGGGAAGAGGCAGAGGAGAGGGAGGAGGAGAAGTGTGAAGGAGAGGGATGTTAGCGGCCAGATGGGCTTCTCTGCGTGCAGGCATTCATTATTTAGTCAACCTGTCAGCTCCCGTTGGGGAATAGGTGGGTTGCCCGACGCGTATACACAAACACAGCGCCATTTATGGAAACAAACAACCCAACAGCCTTTATCCGGGGAGCAGGGTGTGTGTGTATGTGTGTTATCGAGAGTGAGCAGCTGGGAGGTGGGGAGGCTTTTAGGCTTTAATTCAGATGACTTCAATGAATAGCATCTCAAGACAAATAAACAAGCAAACTGCTTTGGGAGTAGGTGGGGGAGACGAAACATGGATCTCCGTGTCACTGTCAGAATGAACATACAAAAAGGAGTGTCAATGCCCCAACATGCAAAACGGACAGGATTGTAATTTTTTTTGTCAACTACTGATTTTTCAGACAAACCAATTTCCCCTCTTTTTTTCCTATTTAGCATGCACCCCTCTCTCTCACTGTCACGCCCTGACCTTAGTATTCTTTGTTTTCTTTATTATTTTGGTTAGGTCAGGGTATGACATGGGTGATATGTGTGTTTTTGTCTCTTTCTAGGGTGTTTGTACTGTCTAGGGGTTTTTGTAGATTTATGGGGTTGTTTTCATCCAGGTGTTTATGTTGATTTATGGTTGCCTAGATTGGTTCTCAATTAGAGGCAGGTGTTTATCATTGTCTCTGATTGGGAACCATATTTAGACAGCCATCTTCTTTGGGTATTTTGTGGGTTATTGTCTCTGTTATACGTTTGCACATTGTTTATATAGCGGTCATGGTCGTCTTAATCGTTTTTTTTGTTTAAGTGTTCTTCTTGTTTAAGTGTTCTTCTTGTTCTTCATTTCAATAAAGAAGAATGTATTCACACCATGCTGCGCTTTGGTCCCCTCCATACGACGATCGTGACACTCACAACTCCTCATGAGGAAAGACTCCTTGGTTACTTTCACAAAGTACAGTCTGATCTTAATTTGATCACCCTGTTGCTGGAGAACTTTCAGGACATTTTAAACTTGTAGTGTATTTGAGGTTTAGAAAGCTCCTGAAGTTTTTAATTTTCCACTTTGAAATGTCAGACTTCATTTTCCGTTACGGAAATAATCCACATAATTCACATTTCCCGTTTTTGCAGGATTATTTCCCTACTGTAGCAAAATGGCTCAAATTAAGCTCCAACATCTGTATGTTTGCATCCCATAGGTCACCATATTCCCTGTATAGAGCACTACTCTTGATGAGGGTCCTGGTTAAAAGCGTGCACTATAGGGAGTAGAGTTGCCATTTGGGATGAACACTATATCATCCTCCACCTCCTCCTTCTCTAACCTTGACATTCTCTGCCTATATTAACTTCCAGCAAACTTCCTGACAAGCATGTGATTGGCTGTTACTAAGTATCCATAATCCCCAGCCAGTGTTGCAGTTCAATAACACTCAGTATTGGAATAGCTATTGTCAATCAAATGAAGCATAATTCTCAATTAATTTGTGTGCCTTCTTCCACTGAGAGAGCCTGCTAGATTAAAGCATCGAGGGCAGCTTGGCTTGTTAATAAGCTTTCAGGCCGATGAATCCTAATATCTTTTGACAGGAAAAACATCTGTGTAATTTAAAAAGAGCCTTGTGAAGGTCCTGTCCCTCGCTGTGCAAGTTGCCATGGCGACATTGTTTTTCAGCATGTGGCCAATCAGCGGCTGTCATCTGGTATTCCGGCTACACATCAGGACAAATGTAAACACAAGAGCAGATGCAGGCATCGGAGCAAGCATACACACCTACACACCTAAAAGCACACATAGACACACACACACACATAGCCTAATTGTGATATTTGAATTATTGATCTACACAAAATATTCCATAATGTGAAGGTGAAAGAAAATTCTACAAATGTACAAATTAATAAAAATGAAATAACTAGAATATACACAGCAAAGTCTCCAGTGTTAAATCAACACTGACCGTGTTAAATGTAACACTGGTCCAGTGTCTACACGGGTCCACGCTTTTCAGTGTTAAAGTAGCACACGGCTTAGAGCAAAGCCGTGTTTGCATATTTCCTGGAGTGCCTTGCTTTCAAGTGACGTGTAGAGTTACCACTCAAGTGTCACGAATATTACCGAAGGTGACTCCCCTCCTTGTTCGGGTGGCGCTCGGCGGTCGTCGTCGCCGGTCTACTAGCTATCACCGATCCGTTGTTCTGTGTTCCTTTGGTTATGTCTGATTGGTATCACCTGTTTCTTGTTTGGTTGTTAGGGTAGGGTTATATATAGTTTGTTCAGCCCGCTACTGTTTCGTGCGGGCTTGTTCGTCTGTTCTATGTTTGAGTGCATTTTGTTTGTATTTTGGGTTTTGCGCTGTCCGTTAATATTTCTGATAATTTGTTTTCCTACTTTTGTTCATGTTATTTTTCCGGGACATTAAAGCGTGTTTTTTCCCACATCTTTTGCTCTCTGCGCCTGACTCCACACCTCCTCACTCATTTGTCGTAACATCAAGAGTGTATTTGTAAGTGACAGAGACATAATTGTTACATTTCTCTATTTTTAATCCCGTGGCATTGACCAAGAGAAATCATATGCTAATAATATCATTAAACCTATATTATTGAATAAGGCCTTATGGAGTTAATTTAAAACCTGAATCCACATTAGAAATGTTACACTGACAAATCAACACTTGGTGACACTGGCCAATTTGCTGTTTAGTCGTTGTGTAACTATTCACCACCTTTGTTTAGGCAAGGCTAAAGTTGTTCAGGAGTAAAAACTTGGCTTAACAAATCACATAACCTAAAAGGACTCCCTCTGTGTGAAATAATAGGTGTTGACATGGTTTTTGAATGACTACCCCTGCATCTGTCCCCCCTGCATCTGTCCCCCCCCCCCATACAATATCTGTAAGGTCCCTCAGTCAAGTATTGAATTTATACTGCAGATTCATCGACAAACACCAGGGAGCTTTTCAAAAGCCTCATAAAGCAAGGCAGTGATTGGTAGATGGGTAACATTTTTTTTAAATCTGACATTAAATATAATTTTAAGCATGGTCAAGTTAATAATTATGCTGTGGATGATGTATTAGACCACCCAGACACATCAACGATACAGTTGTCCTTCTGAACAGAGCTGCAGGACAGGTAGGAAACTGCTCAGGGATGTCAAGATGAGTCCATTGGAGGATCGAATGACAACATTGTAGTGACTCCACGATAAAAAACTAATATGACAGAGTGAAAGGAAGAATATGAATGTACAGAATAAAAATATTCCAAAACATTTGTCATGTAAAAAAACAGCAATACACTTTTTGTCCTAAATGCAAAGGCTTATGTTGGGGCAAATAAACACAACACATCACTGAGTAACTTTCTCCTTATTTTCAAGTAAGGTGGTGGCTGCATCATGGTAAGAATATGTTTGATATCGGCAAAGACTGGGGAGTTTATCAGGATAAAAAGAAATGGAGCTAAGAACAGGCAAAATCCTAGAGGAAAACCTTCTCTAATCTGCTTTACACCAGACACTGGGAGAGGAATTCACCTTTCAACAGGACAATGACCTACAACACAAGCCCAAATCTGAACTGCACAATTTTATGTAAAGAAAAATCCTATCGTATATAGGTAGCTAACGCATCTTGATATGGCCTCTCTGGTGATGGTCGATACCGTTTTGGGATGGGTCACCATGGTGGATGAGTAGGTGACACACCTACAAATGGTGTCACCCCTAAACAAGCAAATGTTTGCGTTTGCGTAGTTCATCGATAAGCCATACATTCCTGGAGTCCGGGCGTCAAGTGTCGTGCTAAATGTCACTGATTCGAAGCCAGGCTGAGCTAATGAACAGGACCTACTGTTACACCGCCATATTCCCAACCAACAATGAGCTAATACTCCACTCGTAAAAATGTGTTATGTTTGATTAACATAACAATTCATGTGTCATGCATGACATGACTTTGACGAGGGACCCATAACAATATAACATTTTAGTTATACATGAATGACATTAAGCACACATAAGATGTAATTCTCAAGGTCTCATAAATGCTCTATTAAGGATACATGTGTCAATGATAGTGTTATGTACTGTAACAATGATATGAATGTAATAAAAGCCTATTATGAATACATTAAATGTTAATGACACCCTATGCGGCTTTAATGTAACACTTCTATTGTGTTTATAGATGCTTAATGACGATACACTGAATGTAGATCGTTTCCCTATATTTTGTGAAGGTTAGTCTTGTAAGGGATTTCCTCGTCTTCTTCCGAAGAGGAGAGGCGAGAAGGATTGGAGGACCAATATGCGGCATGGTAAGTGTCCATGGTTCTTTTAATAAGAAATAGTACACATGAACAACTGAATACAAAAACAATAAACGTGGAATGAACGAAACCCAAAACAGTACCGTGTGGTGGAAAAACACAGACACAGAAACAAACACCCACCAACACACAGTGAAAC
Organism: Oncorhynchus masou masou; assembly: GCF_036934945.1. Taxonomy (NCBI): domain Eukaryota; kingdom Metazoa; phylum Chordata; class Actinopteri; order Salmoniformes; family Salmonidae; genus Oncorhynchus; species Oncorhynchus masou. Next base: position 19,933,139 of record NC_088232.1, read on the forward strand.
CCATGCTACCTAAGTATGATTCTCAATCAGAGACAACTAATGACACCTGCCTCTGATTGAGAACCATACTAGGCCGAAACATAGAAATCCCCAAATCATAGAAAAACAAACATAGACTGCCCACCCCGACTCACGCCCTGACCATACTAAAGAATGACAAAACAAAGGAAATAAAGGTCAGAACGTGACAAGTCTCACTGAGATCGAGTCTCTTTTGTAAGAGAGACCTGTTCAAGATGGTAGCATTTGCACGAAAAGGTAGCCTACATTGAGGAAAATGTAGTCGTTTCTTATAACCGTTCTAGAATCAATTATGTGATCTTCTTTCGGAATAGCTAAAAGTGTGTGGTCTAATAAGAGCTGGCAAGTTAATTGATTCTGGCCACTTTAATGCAGAGGTATTTTAACATCACCATCCTCGAGTGCCTGTCAAATTTGCCCTTCTGTGAAGTGTTTTCAAATCCCATGTTTTTCCAAAGCCCTTGGCTTCTAACCCAATCACTAGATTTCTCTTCTTTCTTTCATCCCTTTTAAATATTTATTCAACATTCCTGCGATTATTTTATTCAAATTAACTCTACACGTCTGATGCAATTCAAAATTCTCATTACATATGGTGACGGGAATAATCTAGTTAAATGTACTTTAGATATTAACTAAAGGAAAATGGAACGTTTTCTTTAAAATTAATGGTTTATTTGGGAAGAGAGGTGTAAACACAGTGAGCACATCTACCTGCTCTCTGTCTGAGTCCTTCTCTAACATAATAGCAAAGACACTTACACACAGGCCTGTCAGTCAATCATAGCTTTTACATTACTGCATGTCAAATATAACCAATTGCCTTCGCGTTGTTAGACCCTATGTTCCCCTATGGGTTGGGTTTTTATTGAGTAGCATGCATATTGTTCAGGCATTCAGGCAGTTGCGACATGTGCACATATCTGCAGACATTTATCATTGTTACAGTTGTAAATATGTATATATTATTATTTGTATTATTGTCCCATTCACTTCTCTTGACATGCAATTTAGGAGCTCAGAGCTCAAGAATTTCAGGGTACCCTGCAATTACATCTGCGACCCTGTGCATGTGACTAATAAACTCTAAACTAAAGTAGATGCCAAGCCAGAGTTGTGTAGTTACAGACACACACATGCACACACGCACAAAATCACACTTGCGCACACACACGCGCACACACACAAACGCGCACACACGCGCGCACACGGTTGTGTGATAAATTATCTGTGTTGTTGTGATAAGAGGTAGTTTGCTGGTATCACTGAGTCATACAGTATATAGCTGCTCCCTCAGTCTCTCACTCTCTCACTCTTCCTCTCTCTTTCTCTCCCTCTCATGCTCTTCCTCTCTCTCCCTCTCTGGCTCTTTCTCTCACTCTCTCTCTCTCTTTCTCTCTCTCTCTCACCTACCTCTCTCTTTCTCTCTCTCTCTCACTACCTCTACCTCTCTCATGCTCTCACTCTTTCTCTCTCTCTCTCTTACCTACCTCTCTCATGCTCTCTCTCTCCACCTCTACCTCTCATGCTCTAACTCTTTCTCCATCTCTCTCTACAATGGGAGATAGATGTATAGAAAGGCATTAACAAATAAACTGGGCAGCTCCCTGTGGTTCTGTGTGTCTCTGAGGGTCAACTCTATTCAAACTGATTTTACAGAGCTACAATGTCTGTGTCTGAAATGGCATCCTTTTCCCTGTACAGTGCAATACTTTTCACCAGTATATATTAAAGTAGAAATAATTAAGTCACCACTAGGGTTGTTGCGGTGACTGTATTACTGCCACACCGGCAGTTATGAGTCATGCCCGCAGTAAAATTCCACGTGACCGTTGAGTCACAGTAATCTCCTCTTATGCACTCAGGACACATGTTGGTAGTACCCAACTCTCTAACGATCATCAGGTCACTAATGGCCTGGTACTCAGGTCTCTGTTGTCCACCTAACCACTCTGACATCAATGCAAATGCATTTGAAAATCACATCAAACACTTATCATCAAAACAGTATGTGCTTTTAAAACTGATACATTTGAAGAAAGAAGTTCAACAACAGGTTGAAACTGAGTGTAAAACGTGGTCATTATGGATATTATTTCAAAGCCTAACATAACAAAATGGACAACGCTTTCTAAGGCAATGATTAATAATTCAAAACAACCATATGCATATTAGAGCTTTATGCGTATGCATAGGCTTATGAGCCCAAGCCCGAAGAAAATCCTGAATAAAAAGTAGGATTGTGCTGTTATACAATACATATCCTGCAGTATATTATGCATGACAGAAAAACATCAAACAAAACTGACTTATTTAGATGTCTTTGGTGCATAATGAAAGAAATTTGAGTAATCACCTTTGAGTGTGGCCTTTATTGTTATGCATACTGGATGAACTGTGTTACCTTATGCTACTCTCCCAAATTTCTATCCACAAGTCTGGGAGAGAATGTATAGCCCTAGGCGATGCTGTAGGTTCATGGATTGTGCAGGGCGGCTTACAGTTAGCTTACAATTCTAGTGAATTTGTATATGATTTTGAGTAGCTTAGCAATAGGGATTTTTGTATATTTTCATAATTAATAGGCTGACACATTACCTTCAGCAACAGAATATCTCACCACCATGCGTTTCCATCTCCTCCTCTCTCTCTCCTTTCTTCCTTACTCAAACGTGCAGAGAGGGTGTCATGTTATTACTGCTGTTCCCCTTTGAGCATGCTCCTCAAACAGTGGCTGACGTGTGGAGTGAAATACATGTAAGTGTTCTTATTTATTTCTCAGCTGCTCATAATAAGCACGGTTCCCCTATAAAACATTGAAAAACGGACCAGTGGGAAAGCGCAAAGCCTCCATTTGCTATTGGAGTGCATATCACTGGAAACTCCAAGGCATTTTTTTATATCTCAAATACTCCCAGTAAAGTCAATGAAAAGTAAATAAAACGTCAAATGTTTATGTGGTACTTGACTCAATAATAAATGAGAAGTCACACCAACTCATTGAAAAAAAAGTATGATGACAAATGAACTTCCCTGCATGCTCTACTGCAAGGTTTTAATATCTGTGTTTCCGCATAAACATTGAGTGATTTATTGATTAAATGTCATGCCACACAAAGATGAATACAAAAATTCTAAATTAATCTAATCATTTAATTTTTTACACCTGTTACTGGTTGTTAAGAGTTTTTAGTGGCTTAGGTAATCTCCTCCCACTGTTCTTAACCCTGGCAGTCATTATGAATGCAGGTTGCTGGTGAACACAAATTTCAACTGTTGGCTAGCCAAACTCTGGCTAGATTCCAATAGGAATTTCACATCACTTTGCAAGCCAGCATGATGTGATTTACAGTTAGGGTTGCAAAATTATGATGAAAATCATAGGTTTTCCAAAAACCCTGTTTGAAAGATTATTGAAAATTGTGGGAAAGTTGGTGGAATTTTGCAAACCTACTTACAGGCCTTCTTCAAACCATGGTTTTAGGTTAATCCATTTCCTGACAATGTTTCACCAGTCAGAACTTATCCGGTTGTACAGTGTACGGATAATACTTTTCCCCAGATCATGCTCATTTGAAAATGGGCCATTCAAAATCTAAACTAATTTCACATATTAGTAAGGACAAGAATAAATTGAGAATAGTCTGATGTGCGGTCTGCATAGCTGTCTAGAGCATATTGGACTGTTAGGTGTATAGATCCAATGGTCAATTTCTTGGGCCACTATACCTATTTTGCCAATTTGGACTTGGAACCCTACTAATCCATCACAACTGGTCTATCGACGTCACCGCACGCGGAGGCTAAAACAGACATCCCTCTAAGGCCCTTCTGCTAGCTTGCTACCCCTGGCCTGCTAGCTGTCTGAATCGCCGTGTCTCCAGCCAGCCCAATCACTCACTGGACCCCTATTGATCACCCGGCTATGCATTCCTCTCCCTAATATCAATATGCCTTGTCCATTACTGTCCTGGTTAGTGATGGTTGTTTTATTTCACGGTAGAGCCTCTAGCCCTGCCCAATATGCCTTAACCTACCATATGCGGTGACATCACCTGGTTTAAACGTCTCTAGAGACAATATCTCTCTGATCATTACTCAATGCCTAGGTTCACCTCCAATGAACTCACATCCTACCATACCTCTGTCTGTACATTATCCCTTGAATCTATTCTATCGCGCCAGTAAATCTGCTCTTTTTACTCTCTGCTCCGAATGCACTAGACGACCAGTCCTAATAATCTTTATTATTAGTATTACTGTTTATGGGTGCAGGGGCAGTATTGAGTAGCTTGGATGAAAAGGTGCCCATTGTAAATGGCCAGCTCCTCAGTCATAGTTGCTAATATTAGCATATTATTAGTATTGGATAGAAAACACTCTGAAGTTTCTAAAACGGTTTGAATTATGCCTGTGAGTGTGACAGATCTCATATAGCAGGCAAAAACCTAAGAAATTCCACTTCCTGTTTTTTTCTGAGGTGGCAGATTTTCAACCAAGCTCTCATTGAAATTACAGTGAGATATGGATGAGTTTACACTTCCTACGCCTTCCACTAGATGTCAACAGTCAATAGAACTTTGTCTGATGACTCTAATGTGAAGGGGGGTCGAATGACACAGGAAATGGTCACCGCTACCACGAGTTGACCATGCATTCACCAAGCGCCTTCACAGGGGAAGGACTTGCGTTCCACCGGTCATCTGAAGTCATTCTAATTCTCCGGTTGGAACGTTAATCAAGATATATGTAAACAACATTCTAAAGATTGATTCAGTACATCGATTGACATGTTTCTACTGACTGTTACGGAACTTTTGGAGATTTCATCACATTATAGTTATAGTTATAGCTTTGGAATTGTTTACCAAACGCGCTAACCAAAGAAGCTAATTGGACATAAATAACGGACATTTTTTAACAAATCAAGCATTTATTGTGGACCTGGGATCCTGAGGACTGCATTCTGATGAAGTTTATCAAAGGTAAGGAAACATTTATCATGTATTTTCTGGTTTCTGTTGACTCCAACATGGTGGCTAATTTGGCTTCTGTTCTGAGCGCCGTCTCAGATTATTGCATGTGTTGCGTTTTCCGTATACTTTTTTTGAAATCTGACACACGCATGCATTAAGGAGAGGTATATCTATAATTCCATGTGTATAACTTGTATTATCATCTACATTTACGATGAAACGATGTGGCTATGCAAAATCACTTGATGTTTTTGGAACTAGTGAATCTAATAAGCCAATGTAAACTTTTATATAAATATGAACTTTATCAAACAAAACATGCATGTATTGTGTAACATGAAGTCCTATGAGTGTCATGTGATGAAGATAATTCAAGGTTAGTGATTAATGTTATCTTTATTTCTGGTTTTTGTGAATGCTATATTTCGCTGGAAAATGGCTGTGCTTATTGTGGTTTGGTGGAGACCTAACATAATTGTTTGTAGTGCTTTCGCTGAAAAGCCTATTTGAAATCAGACACTTTGGTGGGATTAACAACAAGATTACCTTTAAAATTTATAAGACACATGTATGTTTTAGGAATTGTAACTATGAGATTTCTGTGGTTTGTGGTACCGATCCCGGTATTGGGATTGCAGCCATAACAAGTTAATCCAGGCCCTGCAATGCCTAGCTCCACTCCTACTCCCCAGGTGTTGTCATTTGTTGACTTCTGTAAACGTAAAATCCTTGGTTTCATGCATGTTAACATTAGAAGCCTCCTCCCTAAGTTTGTTTTATTCACTGCTTTAGCACACTCTGACTTAGGAAGACCACCAAAAATCCTGAAATTTCCATCCCTAACTATAACATTTTCCGACAAGATAGAACTGCCAAAGGAGGCGGTGTTGCAATCTACTGCAGAGATAGCCTGCAGAGTTCTGTGATACTATCCAGGTCTGTACCCAAACAATTCAAGCTTCTACTTTTAAAAATCCACCTTTCCAGAAACAAGACTCTCACCATTGCCGCTTGCTGTAGACCACCCTCTGCCCCCAGCTGTGCCCTGGACACCATATGTCAATTGATTGCCCCCCATCTATCTTCAGAGCTCGTGCTGCTAGGTGACCTAAACTGTGACATGCTTAACACCCCAGCCATCCTACAATCTAAGCTTGATGCCCTGAATCTCACACATAGTATCAATGAACCCACCAGGTACAACCCCAAATCTGTAAACACGGGCACCGTCATAGATATCATCCTAACCAACTTGCCCTCCAAATACACCTCTGCTGTTTTCAACCAAGATCTCAGCAATCTTGCCTGCATACGCTATGGGTCTGCGGTCAAACGACCACCCCCCATCACTGTCAAAACCTCCCTAAAACAGCAGCCATTCTAATCGACCTAACCCGGGTATACTGGAAGAATATTGACCTCATCCCGTCAGTAGAGGATGCTTGGTTATTCTTTAAAAGTGCCTTCTTAACCATCTTAAATAAACATGGCCCATTCAAAACATTTAGAACCAGGAACATATATAGCCCTTGGTTTTCTCCAGACCTGACTGCCCTTGACCAGCACAAAAAGATCCTGTGGCGTTCTGCATTCGCATCAAATAGCTCCCGTAGTATGCAACTTTTCAGGGAAGTTAGGAACAAATATACACAGGAAGTTAGGAAAGCTAAGGCTAGCTTTTTCAAGCAGAAATGTGAATCCTGTAGCACAAACTCAAAAAAGTTCTGGGACACTGTAAAGTCCATGGAGAATAAGATCACCTCCTCCTCTACACCGATCAACAGCCCTCCACCCCCCACAGCAACTCGTCCAAGCCTCCCCGATTTCTCCTCCACCGAAATCCAGATAGCTGATGTTCTGAAAGAGCTGCAAAATCTGGACCCCAACAAATCAGCCAGGCTAGACAATATGGACCCTCTCTTTCTAAAATGATCTGCCGAAATTGTTGCAACCCCTATTACTAGCCTGTTCAACCTCTCTTTCATATAATCTGAGATTCCCATAGATTGGAAAGCTGCCGCGGTCATCCCCCTCTTCAAAGATGCAGACACTCTAGAGTGTATTGAGTAGCTTGGATGAATAAGTTTCCCAAAGTAAACGGCCTGCTCCTCAGTCTCAGTTGCTAATATATGCATATGATTATTAGTATTGGATAGAAAACACTCTAAAGTTTCCAAAACTGTCAAAATATTGTCTGTGAGTATAACAGTACTGATATTGCAGGCGAAACCCTGAGGAAAATCAAACTAGGAAGTGGCTTCTATTTTGAAAACTCCATGTTCCATAGCCTGCCTTTGCTCCATTTAAATGGATATCAACCAGATTCATTTTCCTATCACTTCCTCAAGGTGTCAACAGTCTTTAGACATAGTTTAAGGCTTTTATTTTGAAAAAATGAGCGAGAAAGATAACATTGCGTCATTGTCTGGCCGGGTGCCAGCAGCGTTTTCTATTCGCAACAGACTTTGGGCAGCCATTGCCTTCCCCTCTCCTACTGAAAAATACAGTTGCGGTTGATATATTATCAATTATATATTTTAAAAACAACCTGAGGATTGATTATAAAAAACGTTTAACATGTTTCTGTGGACATTACCGATACTATTTGGAATTTGTCTGCGTTGTCATGACCGCTCTTTCCTGTGGATTTCTGAACATAACACGCCAAACAAACGGGGTATTTTGGATGTAAATATAATCTTTATGGAACAAAAGGAACATTTATTGTGTAACTGGGAGTCTTGTGAGTGAAAACATCCGAAGATCATCAAAAGGTAAACGATTAATTTGATTGTTTTTCTGATTTTCGTGACCAAGCTCCTTGATGCTAAGTGTACATAATGTTTTGTTGAGCGATCGATAAACTTGGATTGCTTTCGCCGTAAAGCATATTTTCAAAATCTGACACGACAGGTGGATTAACAAAAGGCTAAGCTGTGTTTTGCTATATTGCACTTGTGATTTCATGAATATAAATATTTTCAAAAGTAAGTGATTTATGTAATTGCTATTTATGATTTTGTGTCGCCAGTGCTCTTTTGAAAGATATGTTGACATGGGGCGCTGTACTCAGACAATTGAATGCAAGAGCCGCCACCGCAGATAGATGCCCACCCAGACCCTCCCCTATGGGTTTAGGTTTTGCAGCCGAAGTCCGCACCTTTGGCGGGCATACTGTCACGCCCTGACCTAAGTTCCGTTGTTATGTCTCTATTTTGGTTTGGTCGGGGCGTGAGTTGGGGTGGGCATTCTATGTTGTTTTTTGTTGTTTCACTTTGTTATTTTGTATTTCGTGTTCAGTTATATTAAATTAACATGGACACTTACCACGCTGCGTTTTGGGCCGATCTTTCCTGTTCCTCAGATGAAGAAGATCGTTACAGCCTGTAGATGCTTAGCTTGGTTATGTTAATGAATTGTCAGTTACCATGAGAACAGCAGTCTTTTGCATGACAATAACCTGCGGACAAACTTTAAGACCGTCACAGCCCTGGTCATCACTTCTCAGAGACCACCGCTTATAACCCGAGTAATTTCATGGGAAGATTGCGACACTGCTTGTTGTAGCCTTATCCTGCAGTCAAATGACCAAATCGCCCCTTTTAGGGCCTCATGGATGGAATGTTATTAATCTTTTTCATCATTTCTAAATTAATCAACATACAGAACAAATGCTAAAAATCCATTGTTTTTATGTCAAACGGTTTTGATATGTATGACCCACCATCTCGATTTGGTCTTATGTAGCAACATTTGAAATGGTGTTTTTTACAATGGATAAAAGTAGAGTCTCCGAGTGCCTTTTAACAGGGTATGGCAGCAGGTTCCAGGCGCACCGGTTTGAGTGTGTCTAGAACTGTGTATCAAGAATACACAGTTCATACTGATATGATATGGTTGTCACCCCATGCACCCAGAAATACCAGAGCCATACAGATATGGCTCAATGCTAAACATGTTAAAGTCCAAATAAAGTAATGTGAAAGTGTCACAGTGGAAGAAAACATTAGAACAATCATCAAATCAAATCAAAACAAATGTATTTATATAGCCCTTCTTACATCAGCTGATATCTCAAAGTGCTGTACAGAAACCCAGCCTAAAACCCCAAACAACAAGCAATGCAGGTGTTGAAGCAAGGTGGCTAGGAAAAACTCTCTAGAAAGGCCAAAACTTAAGAAGAAACCTAGAGCAGGATCAGGCTATGAGGGGTGGCCAGTCCTCTTCTGGCTGTGCCGGATGAAGATTATAACAGAACATTGCCAAGATGTTCAAATGTTCATAAATTACCAGCATGGTCAAATAATTATAATCACAGTAGTTGTCGAGGGTGCAACAAGTCAGCACCTCGGGAGTGAATGTCAGTTGGATTTTCATCGCCGATCATTAAGAGTATCTCTACTGCTCCTGCTGTCTCTAGAGAGTTGAAAACAGCAGGTTTGGGACAGGTAGCATGTCCTGTGAACACTTTGTGAATTCCATGGGACAAAACTAGGTCCAGAGTATGACTGTGACAGTGAGTAGGTCCAGAGACATGTTGGACAAAACCCACTGAGTCGATGATGGCTCCGAAAGCCTTTTGGAGTGGGTCTGTGAACTTTTCCATGTGAATATTAAAATCACCAAAAAATGTAATATTATCTTCTATGACTACAAGGTCCGATTGGAAATCAGGGAACTCAGTGAGGGACGCTGTATATGACCCAGGAGGCCTGTAAAAAGTAGCTATAAAAAGTGATTGAGTAGGCTGCATAGATTTCATTACTAGAAGATCAAAATACGAAACGTCATTTTTTTGTTGTAAATCGAATTTTGCTATCATAAATGTTAGCAACACCTCCGCCTTTGCAGGATGCACGGGGGATATGGTCACTAGTGTAACCAGGAGGTGAGACCTCATTTAACACTGTAAATTCATCAGGCTTAAACCATGTTTCAGTCAGGTCAATCACATGAAGATTATGATCAATGATTAGTTCATTGACTATAACTGCCTTTGAAGTGAGGGATCTAACATTAAGTAGCCCTATTTTGATATGTGAGGTATCACGATCTCTTTCAATAATGGCAGGAATGGAGGACGTCTTTATTCTAGTGAGATTGCTAAGGCGAACACCACCATGTTCAGTTTTGCCCAACCTCGGTCGAGGCACAGACACGTTCTCAATGGGGATAGCTGAGCTGACTACACTGACTGTGCTAGTGACAGACTCCACTAAACTGTCAGGCTGGCTAACAGCCTGCTGCCTGGCCTGCACCCTATTTCATTGTGGAGCTAGAGGAGTTAGAGCCCTGTCTATGTTGGTAGATAAGATGAGAGTACCCCTCCAGCTAGAATGGAGTCCGTCACTCCTCAGCAGGCCAGGCTTGGTCCTGTTTGTGGGTGAGTCCCAGAAAGAGGGCCAATTATCTAGAAATTCTATCTTTTGGGAGGGGCAGAAAACAGTTTTCAACCAGCGATTGAGTTGTGAGACTTTGCTGTAGAGCTCATCACTCCCCCTAACTGGGAGGGGGCCAGAGACAATTTCTTGATGCCGACACATAGTGTCGGATAACAATATCTCTATACTCGCCAGTTTTGAGCTTTAGCCAGCACCATTTTCAGACTAGCCTTAACATCGGTAGCAATGTATGATCGCTGGATGATTTGTTTTAAGTCTAATACTGCGGGTAATGGAGTGGCCAATGACTAGGGTTTTCAATTTGTCAGAGCTAATAGTGGGAGGCTTCGCGTCTCAGACCCCGTAACGGGAGGAGTAGAGACCAGAGAAGGCTAGGCTTCAGACTCGCTGCTTAATGGGGAAAACCGGTTGAAAGTTTCTGTCAGGTGAATGAGCGACACCGGTTGAGCATTCCTACAGCATTTCCCTACAGAAGCCTTGAGAAAGTTGTCTGTCTGCGGGGACCGTGCGAGAAGATTTGTACTAACGTTACTATCTGTACTTACTGGTGGCACAGACGCCGTTTCATCCTTTCCTACACTGAAATTACCCTTGCCTAACTTTTTTTCACCTTTATTTAACCAGGTAGGCTAGTTGAGAACAAGTTCTCATTTGCAACTGCGACCTGGCCAAGATAAAGCATAGCAGTTTGAACAGACAACACAGAGTTACACATGGAGTAAACAATTAACAAGTCAATAACACAGTAGAAAAAAAGGGGAGTCTATATACATTGTGTGCAAAAGGCATGAGGAGGTAGGCGAATAATTACAATTTTGCAGATTAACACTGGAGTGATAAATGATCAGATGGTCATATACAGGTAGAGATATTGGTGAGCAAAAGAGCAGAAAAGTAAATAAATAAAAACAGTATGGGGATGAGGTAGGTGAAAATGGGTGGGCTATTTACCAATAGACTATGTACAGCTGCAGCGATCGGTTAGCTGCTCAGATAGCAGATGTTTGAAGTTGGTGAGGGAGATAAAAGTCTCCAACTTCAGGGATTTTTGCAATTCGTTCCAGTCACAGGCAGCAGAGTACTGGAACGAAAGGCGGCCAAATGAGGTGTTGGCTTTAGGGATGATCAGTGAGATACACCTGCTGGAGCGCGTGCTACAGATGGGTGTTGCCATCGTGATCAGTGAATTGAGATAAGGCGGAGCTTTACCTAGCATGGACTTGTAGATGACCTGGAGCCAGTGGGTCTGGCGACGAATATGTAGCGAGGGCCAGCCGACTAGAGCATACAAGTCGCAGTGGTGGGTAGTATAAGGTGCTTTAGTGACAAAACGGATGGCACTGTGATAAACTGCATCCAGTTTGCTGAGTATTTTGTAGATGACATCGCCGAAGTCGAGGATCGGTAGGATAGTCAGTTTTACTAGGGTAAGTTTGGCGGCGTGAGTGAAGGAGGCTTTGATGCGGAATAGAAAGCCGACTCTTGATTTGATTTTCGATTGGAGATGTTTGATATGAGTCTGGAAGGAGAGTTTACAGTCTAGCCAGACACCTAGGTACTTATAGATGTCCACATATTCAAGGTCGGAACCATCCAGGGTGGTGATGCTAGTCGTGCATGCGGGTGCAGGCAGCGATCGGTTGAAAAGCATGCATTTGGTTTATATAATAATAATAATAATATATCCCATTTAGCAGACGCTTTTGTCCAAAGCGACTTACAAGTCGGCTGGGGCCACTACTTTTACATATGGGTGGTCCCAGCGGGAATCGAACCCACGACGCTTGGTGTTGCAAGCGCCATGCTCTACCGACTGAGCCACACAGGACCCTTTACTAGCGTTTAAGAGCAGTTGGAGGCCACGGAAGGAGTGTTGTATGGCATTGAAGCTCGTTTGGAGGTTAGATAGCACAGTGTCCAAGGACGAGCCGGAAGTATATAGAATGGTGTCGTCTGCGTAGAGGTGGATCAGGGAATCGCCCGCAGCAAGAGCAACATCATTGATATATACAGAGAAAAGAGTCAGCCCGAGAATTGAACCCTGTGGCACCCCCATAGAGACTGCCAGAGGACAGGACAGCATGCCGTCCGATTTGACACACTGAACTCTGTCTGCAAAGTAATTGGTGAACCAGGCAAGGCAGTCATCCGAAAAACCGAGGCTACTGAGTCTGCCGATAAGAATATGGTGATTGACAGAGTCGAAAGCCTTGGCAAGGTCGATGAAGACGGCTGCACAGTACTGTCTTTTATCGATGGCGGTTATGATATCGTTTAGTACCTTGAGTGTGGCTGAGGTGCACCCGTGACCGGCTCGGAAACCAGATTGCACAGCGGAGAAGGTACAGTGGGATTCGAGGTCAGTGACCTGTTTGTTGACTTGGCTTTCAAAGACCTTAGATAGGCAGGGCAGGATGGATATAGGTCTGTAACAGTTTGGGTCCAGGGTGTCTCCCCCTTTGAAGAGGGGGATGACTGCGGCAGCTTTCCAATCCTTTGGGATCTCAGACGATATGAAAGAGAGGTTGAACAGGCTGGTAATAGGGGTTGCGACAATGGCGGCGGATAGTTTCAGAAATAGAGGGTCCAGATTGCCAAGCCCAGCTGATTTGTACGGGTCCAGGTTTTGCAGCTCTTTCAGAACATCTGCTATCTGGATTTGGGTAAAGGAGAACCTGGAGAGGCTTGGGCGAGTTGCTGCGGGGGGGCGGAGCTGTTGGCCGAGGTTGGAGTGGCCAGGCGGAAGGCATGGCCAGCCGTTGAGAAATGCTTGTTGAAGTTTTCGATAATCATGGATTTATCGGTGGTGACCGTGTTACCTAGCCTCAGTGCAGCTGGGAGGAGGTGCTCTTGTTCTCCATGGACTTCACAGTGTCCCAGAACTTTTTGCAGTTGGAGCTATAGGATGCAAACTTCTGCCTGAAGATAGCACAGCTATCCTCGCCGTAAGGCAATTGTTCTCCTGTATATTATGAGTACAACGACTGCAATTAGAATGCATCATGTTAATGTTACTACTTAGTTTCGGCTGTTGGAGGTCCTGACGAACCATGTCCAGATAAAGCGTCCGGAGTGAAAAAAGTTGAATTTAAAAAAAGTTGAGCGAGGGAAAAACTAAAAAGTAAAAACCGTAAAGTTGTCAGGTAGCAAAGTAAGATTGGCAACAAAACGCACAGCAACATGTAAACAAGTCTGCAAGTTGTGTACAGCATGGACAGATTAAATTAATATCTAAACGATATTATCACAGACTTATTTAAGCCTACACACAGAGCCATATGTAGAGATCTATACTGAACAAAAATATAAACGCAACATGTAAAGTGTTAATCCCATGTTTCATGAGCTGAAATAAAAGATCCCTGAAATTTGCCATATGCACAAAAAGCTTATTTCTCTCAAATGTTTTGCACATATTTGTTTACATCCCTGTTAGTGAGCATTTGTCCTTTGTCAAGATAATCCAGCCTGCATTTAAATTGATTAAATTGAGATGTCACTGGCATACACACAATACTCCATAAGGTCAGCGGAATTGTGTTTTTAGACATTTTAACAAATTAATTGAAAGTGAAAGCTGAAATGTCTTGAGTCAATAAGTATTCAACCTCTTTCTTATGGCAAGCCAAAAAAAGTTCAGAAGTAAAAATATGCTTAACCTCCCGGGTGGCGCAGTGGTTCAGAGCGCTGTACTGCAGCGCCAGCTATGCCACCAGAGACTGGTGGCATAGCTGTCGTAACCGGCTGTGACCGGGAGGTCCGTGGGGTGACGCACAATTGGTCTAGCGTTGTTAGGGAGTGGTTGGCCGGTATCCTTGTCCCATCACGCACCAGCGACTCCTGTGGCGGGCCGTGCGCAGTAACCGAGGTTGCCAGGTGCGCACGGTGTTTCCTCTGACTTCCGGGTTGGATGCTCGCTGTGTTAAGAAGCAGTGCGGCTTGGTTGGGTTGTGTATCGGAGGACGCATGACTTTCAACCTTCGTCTCTCCCGAGCCCATACAGAAGTTGTAGCGATGAAACAATTGGATACCATGAAAATTGGGTAAAATTCAAACAAACAAAAAAATCATATTAGTGTCATGGACTCACTGTGTGCAATACTAGTGTTTAATATTACTTTTGAATGACTGCATAATCTCTGTACCCCACTGTGATAGAAGAAGGGCTGTGATAGAAGAAAACTGAGGATGGATCAACAACATTGTAGTTACTCCACAATACTAACCAACACCAACCTAAATTAAATAGTTAAAAGAAGAAGACACTTGTACAGAATAAAATATTCAAAAAATGCATCCTGTTTGCAATAAGGCACTAAAGTAAAACTGCAAGAAATATGGCAAAGAAATGAACTTCATGTCCTGAAAGTGTTATGTTTGGGTCAAATCCAACACAACACATCACTGAGTACCACTATTCATATTTTCAAGCATGGTGGTGACTGCATCATTTTATGGGCTTGCTTGCCAGTGGCAAGGACTTTTTTTGGATAAAAGGAAACTGAATAGAGCTAAGCACAGGCAAAAGCCTAGTGGAAAACCTGGTTCAGTCTGCTTTCCAAGACAAATTCATCCTTCAGCAGGACAACAACCCAAGGCCAAATATACACTAGAATGGCTTACCAAGACGACATTGAATGTTCCTGAGTAGGGTTGTGTCGTTCAAGAAATTTAGTCAGCCGGTGATTGTCAAGCAAATAACTGTCTGTCTCACGGTACTGTAATATAGCCTACACTGATCAGGCCTTGTTTGGAATACGGTGTAGTGCTGTGAGTTGGATGCAGTAAAAAGCAGCAGGCCCAACTAGACAGGGTGCAGAGGATCATCTCCAGAGGTGGAGTAGTCCATCCACAGCTCCACTCACTGCAGAGCAGGTGAGAACAGGCTGCATTGTATCTGGTAAAGGACATGCACACTCTTGACCATCCACTGAATGACCTGCTCTGTCCAAAAAGAGGTAACTGCTCCACCAGGCTCCTGAGAAACAGCCACCAACTGTTCTATATAACTGCCCGTGCATCACTCTACCCACTGCTATTGGACTGTACAATAACTCTAGCTCTTAAATGGTTCTCCCAAAAATTAGATATTTTTTTAAAATCACATTTTAATATTTAAATGTCCATCATGACAAATGTCCTGTAATATTTTCAATTGGTCAATATTCTATTTATGTCACGCATTATCTGTTCTGTTGTAATGGCATTCTTCCTGGGAAGGAGAGGACCAAAATGCAGAGTGGTTAAAGTTCATGGTTCTTTAATTAGAGAAACTAACCATGAACAGAATACAAAATAATAACCGTGGCGAAACAGTCCTAACTTGTGCAGAGAACACAAAGAAAGGAAACAACCACCCACAAAACCCAACACAAAACAGGCTACCTAAATATGGCTCCCAATCAGAGACAATGACTAACACCTGCCTCTGATTGAGAACCATATCAGGCGCCAAACATAGAAATAGACAAACTAGACATACAACATAGAATGCCCACCCAGCTCACGTCATGACCAACACTAAAACAAGGAAAACACTCAAGAACTATGGTCAGAACGTGACATATGTATTTGAAATGAGTGTTTTGCAGTTATTAGTCATGTAAATTCTGCATTTCTTCAGTTTCATCTGTGAGCAAGAATAAACAAACTCAAACTAAATCCATTATTTATTTTAGACAGGTCTAAAGAAGCATGATATGAAGAAAATGGAGTCTGTTTCAGAAGAACAGAATAGCATACTCTGAGTTGTCCTTATGTTAGCTCCTGATCTGGCTATGTCAAATGCCTGTGGGCTACACTAGTTCCATTGCATTATTTATATTATTTTATAGTATAAAGAATTCACTTGAACCAAGCTGAATAAAAAAGAAAGGATATTTTTTCCAAACGATTTGAGCAAGTGCGCATTCTATTCTGTGTTGAGCGGTTAACAAATAAATAGGTATTCCTATATGCTTAATTTAGATTTATTAATGTAACTTTAGTTGTTCTACAAACATTGGGCTATATGTTTGGATTTTTAATACATTGTAAGGCTGCGTGATGTAACTCATGATGATTTCACAAAAGCTTCTTGAAAGGCATGAGCTCTGCTTTGTTTTTTTTTGCGCAGGCTGTACACACTGTACACACATCAGTACCTCATTCACAATTTGACAAGCACTTGATAATGTCTCGAATTTTGCAGTGGCATCCCCTTTGTGTAGCCGTAATGCACCCCCCAAAATCCATGCCTTTTGCGGACAGTGACTGTTGTGCTCTTGGCCCAGGCTGCTGCGTTGTGCCCTTCTCCCTGAGTTCTGCGCACTCCAAAGCACCTCTCACTCAAATGGCTCTCCATCACGTGATCGGGTCTTTCTCACAGGCTACAAGTGAAGACAGACGCATTGGGGAAATAATTCCAATTCCAATATTGAAGATGTTGGAAGAACTGTCCACATTTACTTTTCGTCAGCCAACAAGATGAGTAGGCCTAAAGAACAGCAAAAGCACTAGACTATGTCAATCTACTATCCCCCATAGTACAAATGTCGACCTATTCTATTATGTGCGAGAAATACATTTTCCAAATGTAGTCTGGAACAGTTGTGGGGCGGAATAGATCTCAAATTAATACAACCAATAGCATCAAAAAACATTTTTTATGCAATGTGGCTGACGTAACAGGTCAGAACATTTAGCTTTAAATGATGATAAACTATTAGGCTATTTCTTCACATTTCAGCACAACAATTTGCACGTGGCATTAGGCTATAAGCGTGAATGTGCCATTAGCAAAAGAAAACATTATCAAAAGTGAACGCAAATGCAATTATGCATGCTTTTATTATAAAGGTGCATTTTTATGGTGAAAATTATCTTCCCCAAACTTGAAAATCACGCACTGTGTTTGCCAGTTAGTTAGTTATGTATGCCAGTTAGGTTCTACACCAGTTGAAAAGCAGATTAATGTGCTTAATTTTAAGAAGTTATTTGGCCACTTTAGTAGTGATACAAAACTTATCAAAACATATAGGCCTATGGGCTAGCCTACATTAGGTATGCGACTATGATTGCAAAAAAGTCGCAAAAAAAGCCTTTTTTTCTTATGCTGTGATAATATATAATTCACAAGTGATAGGCTAATATTGTCACCCATCAGACTATCTAATCTTGTCTTTACATATACTAAATAATATATGTGTGAAATTTGTTTTGATTTAGATGCACATGTCTCAAAACAGGTACACGTCATCTATGCACATAAATAGCGAGTGGTTCATTTTCATGCCAGCCATGTAGGCTATACTCCTGTAACAAAGACAAGCAATGTGCTTAATTTTAGGAAAGTTGAGAAATAAATATAGTAGGCCTAGCCTATAGAAAGCTGATGGGATCCTCCTCTTTTTAGTAGAGGCCATCACTCTGCTTTTTTTTTGACATGAGTAAATTGAGCTCATGGTCTCTCATGAAGTGTTTGATTAGCTTTTCAATAACATTTGCATTGATGTCAGAGTGATTAGAGGGACAATAGAGTGCTGAGTACCAGGTAGTTAGCAAGCTTGGTAGGCTACTAATGATCATCAGCAGCATAAGAGCTTGGCAAAGTCTAATTACCATGACTAAACGGTCAAGTGGAATTTGACTGCCTTTATGACTCGTGACCGCAGCAATACAGTCACTGCAACAGCCCTATTTCTGAGTGGCCTAGATACAGTTTTGACTTAAATTGCTATGGAAATGCATGACAAGACTTTATGACTGTTTAGCAATAATCAACAACCAACCTCTTAGAGGCTTATCCACAAAAGACTGTAATTGCTGCCAAAGGTGATTCTAACATGTATTAAATCAGGGGTGTTAATACTTATGTAAATGCTATATTTCTGAATTTCATTTTCAATAAAATTTAAAGAGTGTCTAAAAACATTTTTTCATTTTATTATTATGGGGTATTGTGTACTGTGTAGATGGGTGACACGTTTTTAATTCAGCCTATAACATAAAAAAATGTGGAATAAGTCAAAGTGTCACACCCTGACCAGAGTTTGCTTTGTATGTTTCTATGTTTTGTTTGGTCAGGGTGTGATATGAGTGGGCATTCTATGTTTCATGTCTAGTTTGTCTAGTTCTATGTTTGGCCTGATATGGTTCTCAATCAGAGGCAGGTGTGAGTCATTGTCTCTGATTGGGAACCATATTTAGGTAGCCTGTTTGGTGTTGGGTTTTTGTGGGTGATTATCCTGGTTCATGTTCTGTGTTAGTTTACACCAGCTTAGGCTGTTTTGGTTTTCATTAAACATGAATCTCAATAGCCACTCCGCATTTTGGGCCGTCTCTCCTTCGCATAAAGAAAACCTTTACACAAAGTATATGAATACTTTCTGGCTCGGCTTGTACAGTACTTCACAGTTAAAGAGAACATTGGTTGTGATGGAAACATTTGACCTTGTCAAGTGCCGAGCAGTATTGGAATGTTGGTTCATGCCACAGTGAGTGAGTTAGGAGGTTAACTGTGTATTGCAAGAAGTGTCTGCGTCCCAAATGGCACCCAATTCCCTACACGGTGTACTACTTTAAACCAAAGCCCTATGGGCTCTAATAGGCTGCTATTTGAGACACAGCCTGGGCATTGCAGTAAAAGTGTGAGTGATGGTGTTAATCGGGTGAGATGCAGCTAGGGGTTTGTAGCTGGCATTGGCAATACATCTGAGAAATGTATTTTTTTCTGATAAGCTTTGCCGGAGGTAGTGTAGAAGTTAGAGGTTTGCCATCCTAAGCAAAAAGTGTGGATTACGGTAGAGTACATTCATTGGTAATTTTTCAGGGTGAAAACAAACATCTCTGCCTGTAGTCACACTGCTGTCTTCTGAAACTGACAATGACCTTGCTCTAAGTCAGTCTATCAGTTGGGCTATGACATCCTCCAGCATTTAGCATTCGATACATGTAGATGTGTATAGCAATATAATGTTACCACGACACGTTTGGGGGAGGTGCTGAGATTACATTAGTTTTGCCTGCTACAGACGACTATATCAGTCCGCTAATACAGGACTAGTAAAGGCCCATATTTTCTATAAATTCAGATTTTTCAGGGGCTGCTGCACCACCCCTACTTCTCGCGGCTATGGTTCTATGTTTGATACAGTTCCCTGATGCATTTTCCCTGTTGGTTTCGCTGAAAATGTTTACTGTGAGCAAGCTGCCCCCACACCTTCATAGCCACATACAGTACCCCCAAACCTCTAGCATGCTACCATAAACAACACATCTATTTACAGTATATACATAATTTCATGCTAGAGCAACGACCTTCAGTTCGAGGAGCCCCAGCTGAGCTAAGCAAAAATATAATTCCATTTTAATTTTTTTTTGCCAGATAATGAGTTTCTTTAGTGTAAGACAGAGAGAGAATGCGAGAGAGAAAAATAGAGAGGGGGGGAGAGAGAGAGAGCAAGAGCAAAGAGAGAGTGAAAGAGAGAGAGCACAACTTATTTGTTTTCATTTAGCGATGTTGCCTCATTCATTGCTGCCTCTTATCTCTCTGTGTGTGTGTGTGTGTGTGTGTGTCATGTCTGATCTGGCTCCCGCCGGGATCTGGCCACTTTTGATGTGGGGAATCACTCACTCATTATCATTATCAATAATAGAGATAATTGCAGCCACACCTTCCCTGTTCACCTTAGAAACGCGCTGCCAGCCCACACAACATCCAGTTGCCTCACCCATCTCCCACTTCTCCTCTCTTTTCCTCTCCTCCCCCTCCTCACCCATCTCCGCATCCCTCTTTTCTCTCCTCTCCTTAGCCCTTTACAGCTTCT
This sequence comes from Oncorhynchus masou masou, assembly GCF_036934945.1. Lineage (NCBI taxonomy): Eukaryota > Metazoa > Chordata > Actinopteri > Salmoniformes > Salmonidae > Oncorhynchus > Oncorhynchus masou. The sequence goes on from NC_088232.1 coordinate 19,953,344, forward strand.
CACCCCTCTCCTCTCCCTGATTCCCTTCCTCTCCACACTCGCATTCCACTGACTGCTAAAAACGTGTGTGTGTGTGTGTGTGCGCGTGCCCTGGAATGTGTGACTATGACATTACCACATTGTGACAGTGAATGTACCATAATGTGTGTATTTTCCAGGCAACCCCCTGCAGTGACCTCACAGTTTGGTATCTGTTGTGAGCGTGACTTAACCTTGCTGTAAGAGCTCTGTCAGAGACCATGTAGTCAGAGTTCCAAAACAGAAAAAACAAACGTCAATGACACTGTTATCCTTTGAAGTGGTATAGATTGTTGGGAGGCCTGGAGATGGTGATAGTGCTTCATGGGGCATGTAGCAGTGCCCAGCGGAAAGGGGGACACTGCCAAGTCAACTTATTCAAGCCAAGCCATTTAGGAGTGGTGGAGACATGCACAGGCACAGACACACACGCACACAGTATTTACAGTGCCTTCACCTGGATTCACCATCTTAATGCATTTGAGCCAGTCAGTTGTGTTTTGACAAGGTAGGGGGGTATACAGAAGATAGCCCTATTTGGTAAAAAACCAAGTCCATATTATGGCAAGAACAGCTCAAATAAACAAAGAGAAATGGCAGTCCATCATTAATTAAAGACATGAAGGTCCTGTCAATACAGAACATTTCAAGAATTTGAAAGTTTCTTCAAGTGCAGTCGCAAGAACCATCAAGAGCTATGTTGAAACTGTCTCTCATGAGGACTGCCACATGAATGGAAGACCCATTCATTACAGTTACCTGCCTCAGAAATTGCAGGCCAAATAAATGCTTCACAGAGTTCAAGTAACAGACACATCTCAACATCAACTGTTCAGAGGAGACTGTGTGAATCAGGCCTTCATGGTCGATTTTGCTGCAAAGAAACCACTACCTGAAGACACCAATAATAAGAAGAGACTTGCTTGGGCCAAGAAACACGAGCAATGTGTTGGAAATTAGTTATTTGGTCTGGATATTTTTTGTTCCAACCGCCGTGTCTTTGTGAGATGCAGTGGGGGTGAACGGATGATCTCCACATGTGTACTTCCCACCGTAAAGCATGAAGGTGGAGGTGTTATGGTGTTGTGGTTCTTTGCTGGTGACACTGTCTGTAATTTATTTAGAATTCAAGGCACACTTAACCAGCATGGCTACCACCGCATTCTGCAGGGATACGCCATCCCATCTGGTTTGAGTTTAGTGGGACTATCATTTGTTTTTCAACTGGACAATGACCCAAACACACAGGCTGTATAAGGGCTATTTTAACTAGTAGGAGTGTGATGGAGTGCTGCATCAGATGACCTGGCCTCCCCAGTTCCCTGACCTCAACCAAATGAGATGGTTTAGGATGAGTCAGACTGCAGAGTGAAGGAAAAGCAGCTAACAAGTGCTCAGCATATGTGGGAACTCCTTCAAGACTGTTGGAATAGCATTCCAGGTGAAACTGGTTTAGAGAATGCCAAGAGTGTGCAAAGCTGCCATCATGGCAAAGGGTGGCTATTTGAATAATCTCAAATATAATATATATTTTGATTTGTTTAATACTTTTTTGGTTACTACATGATTCCATATGTGTTATTTAACAGTTTTGATGTCTTCACTATTATTCTACAATGTAGAAAATAGTAAAAATAGAGAAAAACCATTGAATGAGAAAACATTTTGTTTTTCTAAAACTTTTGACCAGTGGTGTATATGGTTGGTAAAACTTAACAGAGCCCTCTTTTCTCTCATTAGACCACTTATGAACACGCACAAACGCACAACATGTACACATTCTCACACAAACACGCTATCACATCCACCCGTGGCCTAAATATCTGCCCTGGGCTATACTATTCTCTCCACTCTCTCAATTATGTGCCCTTGGGGAATGCTCAATGGATTGATTCCAGTCATGGACACATTTTATTGACATGTTGAAATCACTGGATGGTCTGACAGAATTGATTTATGCTCTCTTCACATCACAGGTCATGCATTAATGTCATCAGTTTGTGTTTGGAAAGTTAAGTCACATAAGCTTTGATCTGTGGCAGTTTTTGGGGCTTTTTATTGTGGATAATTTTAGTTAAAGATCAGTGCATGATTGGAACAAAAGGACCTGAAACAGAATTTGATATGGTTTTATATGGTTTATATTTCAAATAGATCTCCTGACGTTTTAGCTCTTTTACCGTAATTATCTTTACGGTAATTTAAAGGTAATGTTTCACTTTTTAAAAAACGAGTAGTGCATGAAATGTATGATGCTGATATGTCACATTTATTTTAATCCAACATTGTCAATTGGAGATATAATTGATTTCTGCACGCGCACCATCAACATATTAAAAATAACTTTGTCCAGGCTTGACGTAGATTTAGGTGAATACTTTTGTAATGCTAAGTCATGGACTGTCTGGCTGCACCGGGTCGAGGTGTGAGAGTTGGTTTCTTTTGACAATGAAGCACAGGTCTAAAGCCATATAGTTTTGAACCTGTAAATGGCAGTAGGCTAGAAGGAGTCAGGTGAGGTTGGCTAAAGGAATGTCTTGTTAATCAGAGAAGTATGGTAAGTTACAGAGTGATTGTCTTTTATAACTGCCTAGTTGGTTAGCTAGCTGCATTTTACACTTAGCTAGCTAGATAATTAACTAACAGCAATTATCATAAACCATTACTATCTACAGTAGCTAAATATCTGTCAGCTGCAAAGTAAGCAGGATCGTGGCATGTCAGTAACAATGCAAGTTGGCTCGCTAGCTCACGTTAGCTAAATTACGCTTGCTAGCTCTAGCTAATATCTACGATGTAACTCGGAGGCGAGGCCTACTTTCTGAATTAAGCAATAGAGTTAATACTTCTAGAATGAATACGGTTGTCATTTAGTTAATTGCTAGCTATCTAGGCGAATCACCCTATTTGAAGCAGTTTTGCTGCAAAATTAGCCTGGCTGCATCTGGCTAAGCTAGCAGCTAACAAAAGTTAAATAAGGAGCATGTTGATGTTGTGATGGAATAAGTCGAGGTAGCAATTGTTAGTGAAATGACACGTTGTGACTTATCTAAATAACAGCTGAGCTATAAATTCACATAGATGCCATGTAATTTGCCGTAACCACTAACCAGGTTTCCATCCAACCGTTTCATGCAGATTAATTACCCGACACATAAAAAAAGTCATGACCGGGCTGATGAAAACAGGATATGCAGGTACAATTTTATAAATGCCGACAGACAAATTTGTTTGTTCGACATGGTGGGATCCTTTTGTGTCTGTAAAATGTATTATGTAAGAAATGGAAGAGGGAAGGCTTTTATGAGCAAATATTGATCCAATAACCATCATATATATCCAAGTAAACTTGGAGTCACTCAATGATATGTTGTGTGGTCCTCCCACTACGACTCAGGAAACCATGTAGTTTATTAGGCTGCTGATTAAATTAATTATGATGAACTTCACAGATTGTTGAAAGTACACGCGATGAGCTTGATGCTCCTTTCCAATAAATATTGAGGGTTTTATTCCGGTGACATGATGATTGATACTTGGATGACATAATAATGTCGTAGCCTATCCGCAGAGCCTACCTGCACTTTATCTGCCAACTGTTGGCTAGACTACAAGTGTCAAAACCAGAGTGGGTCGTTTTCTTTATAAAGGAACCGTTTTTGTGACAAAACCATCTGTAGAGTTGAAAATGAGATGGAAACCCATTTAACTTGTATATTTCATTTGGCCCATGATAATTTAACCGCAAAAGTTATTTTAATGTGTACTATGTCATAATGTACAGCCTTTTATTGCCTGTACATGGGTTTGATGGAAACACATTTCTGGTGTGAAAAATGTTTTTTTTTGCAGGTTTTATAATATTCACATGAAAATCTGCTGCAAATTGGATGGAAACCAAGCTAATATCACAAATTGGCATGCAGATCTTTTTATCAACTCTGTTGGGTTTTCACTAGTTACCACACCCACAAAGTCAAAATTGGCCCAAACGTAAAAATTAATGAAAACAAACTTTAGCTTTTTGGTCTTAATTTAAGATTAGGTATAAAGTTATCTGTGTCGTTAGGTTTCGGCTTAGGTATGAAATCAGATTTTAAGAAGAGAAATGGAACAGGCGGGATCACCAACAACGATGAGACAGCTGATAGGAAGGAGGTCAGAGACCTGGCTGTGTGGTGCCAGGATAACAACCTCTCCCTCAATGTGATCAAGACAAAGGAGATGATTGTGGACAACAAGAAAAAGAGGACCCCGAGCACGCCCCCATTCTCATCGACGGGGCTGTAATTGAAGCAGGTTGAGAGCTTCAAGTTCCTTGATGTCCAAAACACCAACAAACTATCATGGTCCAAACACACCAAGACAGTCGTGAAGAAAGCATGACAAAACCTATTCCCCCTCAGGAGACTGAAAAGATTTGGCATGGGTCCTCAAATCCTCAAAAAGTTATACAGCTGCACCCTCGAGAGCGTCCTGGTTGCATCACTGACTGGTATGGCAACTACTCGACTGAAAGGCACTACAGAGGGTAGTACATCACTGGGGCCAAGCTTCCTACCATCCAGGACCTCTATCCCAGGCCGTGTCAGAGGAAGGCCCTAAACATTGTCAAAGACTCCAGCCACCCTAGTCATAGACTGTTCTCTCTGCTACCGCACGGCAAGCGGTACCGGAGTACCACGTCTAGTTCCAAAAGGCTTCTTAACAGCTTCTACCTCCAAGCCATAAGACTCCTGAACTATATGCCCCCTAATTTACGCTGCTGATACTCTCTGGATATTATCTATGCATAGTCACTTTAACTCTACCTACATGTACATCAATCAATCAAATGTATTTATAAAGTCCTTTATAGGAAAAACTCCCTTAGAAAGTCCGGAACCTAGGAAGAAACCTATAGAGGAACCAGGCTCTGAGGGGTGGCCAGTCCTCTTCTGGTTGTGCCGGGTGGAGATTATAATAGTACGTGGCCAAGATGTTAAAATATTCATAGATGACCAGCAGGGTCAAATAATAATAATCACCATGGTTGTAGAGGGTGCAACAGGTCAGCACCTCAGGAGTAAATGTCAGTTGGCATTTCATAACCGATCATTCAGAGTTAGAGACAGCAGGTGTGTTAGTGAGAGTGAGTCAAAAACATCAGGTCCAGGACAAGGTAGCACGTCCAGTGAACAAGTCAGTGTTCCATAGCCACAGGCAGAACAGTTGAAACTGGAGCAGCAACACGACCAGATGGACTGGGGACAGCAAGGAGTCATCAGGCCAGGTAGTCCTAAGGCATGGCCCTAGGGCTCAGGTCCTCTGAGAGAAGAGAAAGAGAAAGAGGGAATTAGAGGGAGCATACTTAAATTCTCAGCGCACCAGATAAGACAGGAGAAATACTCAAGATATAACAGACTAACCCTAGCCCCCCGACACAAACTACTGCAGCATAAATACTGGAGGCTGAGACAGGAGGGGTCGGGAGACATTGTGGCCCATTCCGACTACACCCCCAGACAGGGCCACAGGTTACTCAATTACCTCAATTAACCTGTGCCCCTACACATTGACTCTGTACCAGTACCCCCTGTATATAGCCTCACTACTGTTATTTCATTGCTGCTCTTTAACTATTTGTTATTTTATTTTTTACTTATGTTTTTTACTTCACTTATTTTTCTTAACTGCATTGTTGGTTAATTATTGTTACCTGTTTTGCATGTTGTTTTGTCATTAATACATGTCACATATCAGTTTGCATACAATACAAAATATATAGGTAGAGCAAAAAAGAAATGCAAGCCCCTTGCTGCCTTAAAGTTACATTAAAAGTGCCCATCCAAGAAGGCTCTAGGTCATTGGCCACAGATAAAATGACATCAAATGACGTTATATCTACCATAGCTTTGATTAGACTGATCATGTCAACATCATACTTTCAAAAATCTTAGCTAGCAAGATAGCAGTCATCATCATGAAACAAGTTGATAATCTACTGGCAAATATTTTTAAATCCTTGTCTAGAGAAGAGAAATTATGAAGATTAATTATAGATAAAACTTATCGGTGGTTATTGGCCATTGGACATAAACATTACACAACAAGTTGGAAATCTCAAATTCAACAAATGATGGTTTGGAAGGAATCAGTGGCTAACTTGCATGCATTGTAAAGCAATTACTCGCCAGCTATTCAGTGGAGTGGGTGTGTGGTCCAAGTCTGGGTTTAAAGGTCTCTTTTCCAAGCTTAAAAGGATAAACATTCAAGACGATACAGAAAAGGTTGAGTACATTAGCCATGCTGTCAATCCAGCATGATTTACGTCGTGTTTAAAACAACTGTAAAGCTCAGAACTGGGAAATCACAGACTTCAGTGAGTTCAAGACAACTGGGAACTGGCTCCGACTGGGAAAATGCACTTTGAACTGTCATGAACTCAGAATTCCAAGTTGGGAACTCAGGCCTCTTTCTTGAGCTCCAACCTTGTTTTTTTCCACAGTTACTATTTATCTTGAAAGCACCATACATCCAGAGAATGCCAGACTTTGACGATATTGTTTGATGACAAAATTGGACCGTGAAGGACCGACTCCACCTTCCTGTTCAAGTGAGCACAGCACAACAAGGTGAGTCCATAAATGTGTTGTACGTTGCTGCATTAATTATGAAATATGCCAGGGAGATATGTCTACTGTAGCAAAGAAAATAATACTAAGTGTACACTACTGTTCAAAGGTTTGGTGTCACTTAGAAATGTCCTTGTTTTTGAAAGAAAAGTAAAAAATGTTGTCCAATTAAATAACATTGAATTGTGTGTAGACATTGTTAATGTTGTAAATGACTATCGTAGCTGGAAACGGCGGATTTGTAATGGAATACCAACATAGGCGTACAAAGGCCCATTATCAGCAACCATCACTCCTGTGTTCCAATGGCACTTTGTGTTAGCTAATCCATATTTATCATTTTAAAAGGATAATTAATTATTAGAAAACCCTTTTGCAATTATGTTAGCACAGCTGACACCAGTCTCAACATCAACAGAGGAAGAAGAGGCGACTCCGGGATGCTGGCCTTTTAGGCAGAGTTCCTCTGTCCAGTGTCTGTGTTCTTTTGCCCATCATAATATTTTATTTTTTATTGGCCAGTCTGAGATCTGGCTTTTTTTCCAACTCTGCCTAGAAGGCCAGCATCCCGTAGTTGCCTCTTCACTGTTGACGTTGAGACTGGTTTTGCGGGTACTAATTAATGAAGCTGCCAGTTGAGGACTTGTGTTTCTTGAGGACTCTGTTTCTCAAACTAGACACTCTAATATAGTTCTCCTCTTGCTCGGTTGTGCACCGGGGCCTCCCACTCCTCTTTCTATTCTGGTCAGAGCTAGTTTGTGCTGTTCTGAGAAGGGAGTAGTACACAGCGTTTTATGAGATCTTCAGTTTCTTGTTAATTTCTCGCATGGAATAGCCTTGCATTTCACAGAACAAGAATATACCGACGAGTTTCAGAAGAAAGGTCTTTGTTTCTGGCCATTTTGAGCCTGTAATCGAACCCACAAATGCTGATGCTCCAGATACTCAACTAATCTATAGAAGGACAGTTTTATTGCTTATTTAGTCACGACAACAGTTTTCAGCTGTGCTAACAAAATTGCAAAAGGGTTCTCTAATGATCAATAAGCCTTTTAAAATGATAAACTTGGATTAACTAACACAACGTGCCATTGGAACACAGGCGTGATGGTTGCTGATAATGGGCCTCTGTGCCTCTACTGTTTTGTAGATATTCCATACAAAATCTGCTGTTTCCAGTTACAATAGTCATTTACTACATTAACAATGTATACACTGCATTTCTGATCAATTTGATGTTATTTTAATGGACAAAATATGTGCTTTTCTTTCAAAAAGAAGGACATTTCTAAGTGGCCCCAAACTTTTGAATGGTAGTGTATGTTGTGTAGTAAGCTGTTATTAGCCCATATGCCTTGGTCCTTTTCCCCCTCATAACTTAGCCTACTGTTCTGACTTGGTGGCACACATGTAACCTACAGCCTGTTTTAGAGAAATGTAATGATCAAATATTGTAAGAGCTTTCATTGTCTGCTTATATGCCCCCTTTATTTATTCTACGGTTTTGACTTGATGTTCAAGGAGATTGCTGTAAGAAAGGCCCATGTTCTGATTTCTGTTGCTGTAAGAATGCTCATGTTCTGAAAAGTGCTGAACAAATAGTTATATTGACTACGTCCATCCTAGCTCGCTCATTAATGTCTTAATCGAAATTACTGATTGTCTTCTTATCCGCTCGTCGTCCCCTTATGCCATAGTTTGTACATCTCAATTGTCAGCAGAAACCACATTTGTTTAATAAGCAAGTCAGCAATTTTTTTTAAAGGCAGTAAATGAGGCTGAATGAACTGTTTCGCTGCTAGACAAGGCACTACTGATAGCCAGGTGTGGCAGTGGTAAGGATTCATCCCATGGTGCTGAAAAGAAAGCTCTGCAGTTGGAACATCTTTATGTAGGCCCTAACAGTTTGTGTGCACCATTTGTCACTGTTATAGTGCAATTAATGTATTGTTTAGTGTTGTGTTGTGGTTTTTGCTGGCATGCATGATTATTATTTATTTGGTGGGATGTATGACTTTGTGGCTGTGGTAAATAGTGACAACCGCTCTGTTGTCATTACAGGCATCAATCATGAAGTAGGCAAACTGATACATGAATCCTAAATACTGCAAACAATTTAGTTTGTTAATCTTTGCAAGTTGGTTTTTTAATGATTTATTGGAGCCTGGCAGAGATAGATGCAACCATACTCTAAGCCAGGAAATGTCTGCATTCAGGTTGAACCTTGCAATCTACAGGAACATGGAGCACTCCGTGCCGGTAAGTCATGATATAATTTTATACTTACATTGCATTACACAATTTCAAGAGCTACACTCAAATTGAAGTGGAGAAGCCCTTTGCACCATACAAATGTCTACCCCTGGAGTAACTCTCTGTCAGAGAGACTGTGATTGGCAGGTTAGGCACAAGGCTCTGGTCCAGTGGTTGGTCAGGGGTGAGGGCTCTCTTTCAAGCACACTCACTACTTCTATCCTTCTCTCTCCAGGTGCTACAGAGACAGGCTCGTCCAAGGACATCCAGAGACTTTTGACCAACCAGCTGCGATCTCTCCGGAGCACAGAGAAGTAAGCTTCACTCATAAAAGTATATTTGATTCACTATGTAAACCTCCTTCACAATGGCCATCTGCTTGTGTGACGCTAGCATATTATCTAGGGTCAATGGTTGGATTGGATTTACTGTACTCACTCCAACTCATGCACTCTCCTCCCTGTAAAAGTCTCCCAGACTTTTATCAAAACTAACTTATGTCTGCCCCCCTTTCCCCTAGGTGAGTCTACTGGTCTATGGAACTCTAGAGCAGCACAGCACATCACAAAACCTGTTGTCAGCTATTCACAGACTTTCAATGGCCACATTTTGGGGATGGCCAAATGCAATAAAATGTTCTAGAAACAAGTCACTCATATTGTAAGATTACAAAAGAAAAACTCTGAGGGTATTTGTCATGTCGGTTTTCACATTTTTACAAAACTTCTGTGATAACTTAAACATCAAGACAAATACACTTACAGGCATCAATCATGAAGTAGGCAAACTGATACATGAATCCTAAATACTGCAAACTATTTAGTTTGTTAATCTTTGCAAGATGGGCTAAAATAAATGCAAGTATCATGTCCAGAGTGAACATATTTGCATTAATGTATATCATACAGGTGTCTCAACTAAAATATATATCCCAGACAAGATTAAGGAATGGGACAGTGAATATAAGTCCGTGCTTAGCAGTTTGTATGAATTTGAGTGGCTACATTCAGTACATGTTGACAGATTGGCTGTGAGACAGAGAGACTGTTGCTGTACTCCCAGGTAAGGCCCTTGCTTCCGGAACAACCCCAGTATTCAGTCAGGAAGCTTAATAAAGAAGATGTGTGTCACTATCCAAGCCCATGTCACAGCACGCAGTGGCCTGATAGGGTGATGACAATAAACCTATTATGTACCTTTCATCTCCAAAGTCATGTTCACAGTACATGTTGCTGAACAATTCAACCTGTTTTGTTAGTGTCATTTATATGGAAATTCACATACAAATATTCAGTTCTTAAGCTTTGACTGTAATACCTATAGGGTCCTGTGGTGAAAGACTGCTGTGCAAGGTATTGGGCAACAGCATTCTTCCATGGCCCGTATTTACAAAGCATCTTCCGAGTAGGAATAGTGATCTAGGACTAGCTCCCCCTTGTCAATGTAATCATTCATTGTGATATAAAAGGCTGAACATATCCTAAAATCAGTACTCCTACTCTGAGATGCTTTGTGAATACGGACCCTGGTCTGCCTGCATGCTGCTTTCTAGTAATCAAATCAAATGTTATTTGTCACATACACATGGTTAGCAGATGTTAATGCGAGTGTAGCGAAATGCTTGTGCTTCTGACAATGCAGTAATAACCAACATGTAATCTAACTAACAATTCCAAAACTACTGTCTTATACACAAGTTTAAGGGGATAAAGAATATGTACATAAAGATATATGAATGAGTGATGGTACAAAGCAGCATAGGCAAGATACAGTAGATGGTATCGAGTACAGTATATACATATGAGATGAGTATGTAAACAAAGTGGCATAGTTAAAGTGGCTAGTGATACATGTATTACATAAAGATGCAGTGGATGATATAGAGTACAGTATATACGTATACATATGAGATGAATAATGTAGGGTATGTAAACATTATATTGGGTAGCATTGTTTAAAGTGGCTAGTGATATATTTTACACCATTAGAAAGGAGAACATTGAACCCTCTGGATGAAAGCTGTATTTGCCATAACCTGCTTATTAATTAAATCCCCAATATTCTCCTCTTCCTCTTTGTATTTCAAGAGGTCCTCCAGCTATTTTTGAAATTGTACTGTTGAAACACAATATCCCAAGTATAAATATAGTAAAGTGAGCACACTAAAGTGTAAAAAAACTAAAAATTTGTGCAAAATAGTGTTTTTTAGACACAACTTCAATGGAGTAGGGCACAGGTATTAAACTCATTCCCGGAGAGCCAAGTGCCTGCGGGTTTTTGCTTGTCCCTTATACTTGACTGATGAATTAAGGTCACAAATTAGTAACTCCCCACACCTCTTTGTCTAGGCCTTAATTCAAAGGAAAAACCTGCAGACACTATGTCCTCCATTGTATGAATTTGAAACCTCTAGAGTAGGGCATTCAAGGTGGTCCTGTTGGGAATCCTCTAACGTCATCGGCCTCCCTCCTATCTTGAGGAACCATAGAGGAGCAATAGAGAGCAAAATACCAATGCCCCCCCTTCTCCCCACCACACACATACCTGGACCATCTATTGAGATCAAATCAAATTTTATTTGTCACATACACATGGTTAGCAGAACTACCTCTTCATCCTTCAATGCAACAACACCAAAAAACATGAATACGATTTAGAATTAGTCAGTAACTTAACTAATGAAACACTCATGTAAATGAAAACAAGCCTATTTTCAAGCCCTGACCAAAGAGAGCCCTCGGTTAGGTCAGAGCGTGACTGGGGGGGGGTGGTTATCTAGTTTATAGATTTCTAGGTTGGTGGCTTGTGTGGTTCCCAATTAGAGGCAGCTGGTAATCGTTCCATCTAATTGGGGATCATATTTAGGTAGGCTTTTTCCCCACCTGCATTTGTGGGAATTGTTTGTGTGTTTGAGCACTACGTCATCACGGACTTTAAGTTTTGTTATTTTGATTCTAGTTTCACTTTGTAATTAAAGATGTGGAACTCAATTCACGCTGCGCCTTGGTCCGTTCATTTCCAAGATCGTGACACCTATTCAGCCAAATTATACCAGAACAGCCTATTTGCAGTGAAATCAAGAGGGGCATTTTCCTACCTAAACTTTTCATTCACCAGTGCCTTACAAAATTCTATGGCTGGGGGCAGTATTGAGTAGCTTGGCTGAATAAGGTGCCCAGAGTAAACTGCCTGCTACTCAGTCCCAGTTGCTAATATATGCATATTATTAGTATTATTAGTATAGAAAACATTCTGAAGTTTCTAAAACTGTTTGAATGATGTCTGTGAGTATAGAACTCATATGGCAGGCAAAACCCCGAGAAAAAATCCAAACAGGAAGTGGAAAACCTGAGGTTGGTCATTTTTCAACTCATTCCCTATTGAAGATACAGTGGGATATTGGTCATGTTGCACTTTCTACAGCTTCTACTAGATGTCATCAGTCTTTAGAACCTAGTTTGATGCTTCTACTGTAAAGTGGGGGTGAATGAGAGGGGAATGAGTCAGAGGTCTGGCAGAATACTTTGAGCTCGTGATGCTCGTTCACATGAGAGGTAGCTCGAGTTCCATCACGTTTCTGAAGACAAAGGAATTCTCCGGTTGGAACATTATTGAAGATTTATGTAAAAAACATCCGAAAGATTGTTCCTATACACACCTTTGACATGTTTCTGCGGACCGTAACGGAACTTATATAATGCTATTTCTGACTAATGTTGACTGCACAATATGGCGGATATCTTTTTTGCTTGTCTCTGAGCGCCATACTCAGATTATAGCATGGTTTGCTTTTTCCGTAAAGCTTTTTTGAAATCTGACACAGTGGTTGCATTAAGGAGAAGTGTATCTAAAGTTTATTTATAACACTAGTATTTTCATCAACATTTATAATGATTATTTCTGTAAATTGATGTGGCTCTCTGCAAAATCACTGGATGTTTTTGGAACTACTGAACATAACGCACCAATGTATACTGAGATTTTTTTTATATAAATATGAACTTTATCGAACAAAACATATATGTATTGTGTAACATGAAGTCCTATGAGTGTCATCTGATGAAGATCATCAAAGGTTAGTGATTAATTTGATCTCTGTTTCTGATTGTTGTGACTCCTCTCTTTGGCTGTAAAAATTGCTGTGTTTTTCTGTGACTTGGCTCTGAGGTAACAGAATCGTTTGTGGTGCTTTCGCCGTAAAGCCTATTTGAAATCGGACACTGTGTTGGAATTAACAAGAAGTGTATCTTTAAAATGGTGTGAAATACTTCTATGTTTGAGGAATTTTAATTATGGGATTTCTGTTGTTTTGAATTTGGCACCCTGCACTTTCACTGGCTGTTGTCATATCGATCCCATTAGCGGGATCTCAGCCCTAAGAAGTTTAATAAATAGGTAAAGGAACGAAGTAGCTTGATTAAAAAGTGTTCAAAATAGTGAGTATTATAGCTAGTAAATATATAGATGTTATTTTCTAGAAACCTAGCTACAGTCCACCTAGCTAAGGTGGTGAACTCAGACTATTGGTGGGAGTTAGGTAACGTTAGCTAGCTTTCCCCCAGCAGTTCTAATCTTGCTAGCTAGTTAACCTCTTGAAACTCTAGGGGCGCTATATCATTTTTGGATGAAAAACGTTCCCGTTTTAAACAAGATATTTTGTCACAAAAAGATGCTCGACTATGCATATAATTGATAGCTTTCGAAAGAAAACACTCTGACGTGTCCAGAACTGCAAAGATATTTTCTGTGCATGCCCTAGAACGTGAGCTTCAGGCAAAACCAAGATTTTTTTTATTTTTTAACCTTTATTTAACCAGGCAAGTCAGTTAAGAACAAATTCTTATTTTCGATGACAGCCTGGGAACAGTGGGTTAACTGCCTGTTCAGGGGCAGAACAACAGATTTGTACCTTGTCAGCTTGGGGGTTTGAACTCGCAACCTTCCGGTTACTAGTCCAACACTCTAACCACTAGGCTACCCTGCCGCCCCAGATGAGATGGCATCCAGGAAATGAGCAGGATTTTTGAGGCTCTGTTTTCCATTGTCTCCTTATATGGCTGTGAATGCGAGAGGAGTAAGTCTGCCCTTTCTGTTGTTTCCCCAAGGTGTCTGCAGCAGTGTGACGTATTTGTAGGCATATCATTGGAAGATTGACCATAAGAGACCACATTTACCAGGTGTCCGCCCGGTGTCCTGCGCCGAAATTGGTGCGCAAAAGTCAGCTGCAAGTATTTTTCCATGGAATTTAGAGAAGAATGCAAGCTTCCACGAACGATATATCAATGAAGAGATATGTGAAAAAACACCTTGAGGATTGATTCCAAACAACGTTTGCCATGTTTCGGTCGATATTATGGAGTTAATTCGGAAAAAGTTTGACGTTGTAGGTGACTGAATTTTCGGTTCGTTTCGGTAGCCAAATGCGATGTACAAAACGGAACGATTTCTCCTACACACAGACGCTTTCAGGAAAAACTGCGCATTTGGTATGTAACTGAGAGTCTCCTCATTGAAAACATCCGAAGCTCTTCAAAGGTAAATGATTTTATTTATTTGGTTATCTGGTTTTTGTGAAAATGTTGCGTGCTAAATGCTACTCAAAATGCTAAGCTAGCTTAGCATACTCTTACACAAATTAGTCAATTTCTATGGTTCAAAAGCATATTTTGAAAATCTGAGATGACAGTGTTGTTAAGAAAAGGCTAAGCTTGAGAGCAGGCGCATTATTTTCATTTTATTTGCGATTTTCAGAAATCGTTAACGTTGCGTTATGCTAATGAGCCTGAGGCTTTAGTCACGATCCCGGATCCGGGATGGGGAGTTTCAACAGGTTAACCTCTTACATCTATGGGGGCGCTATTTCATTTTTGGATGAAAAACGTTCCCGTTTTAAACAAGATATTTTGTCACAAAAAGATGCTCGACTATGCATATAATTGCTACCATTCGAAAGAAAACACTCTGACCTGTCCAGAAATACAAAGATATTCTCTGTGCGTGCCCTAGAACGTGAGCTTCAGGCAAAACCAAGATGAGATGGCATCCAGGAAATGACAAGGATTTTTGAGGCTCTGTTTTCCATTGTCTCCTTATATGGCTGTGAATGCGAGAGGAATGAGCCTGCCCTTTCTGTCGTTTCCCCAAGGTGTCTGCAGCATTGTGACGTATTTGTGGGCAGATCATTGGAAGATTGACCATAAGAGACCACATTTACCAGGTGTCCGCCCGGTGTCCTGCGCCGAAATTGGTGCGCAAAAGTCACCTGCCAGTATTTTTCCATGCGATACAGAGAGGAAAGCAAGCTTCCACGAACTGCATGTCAATGAAGAGATATGTGAAAAAACACCTTGAGGATTGATTCCAAACAACGTTTGCCATGTTTCGGTCGATATTATGTAGTTAATCCGGAAAAAGTTTTACGTTGTAGGTGACTGAATTTTCGGTTCGTTTCGGTAGCCAGACGCAATGTAGAAAACGGAACGATTTCTCCTACACACAGACGCTTTCAGGAAACACTGCGCATTTGGTATGTAACTGAGAGTCTCCTCATTGAAAACATCAGAAGCTCTTCAAAGGTAAATGATTTTATTTATTTGGTTATCTGTTTTTTGTGAAAATGTTGCGTGCTACATGCTACTCAAAATGCTATGCTAGCTTTGCATACTCTTACACAAATTAGTCAATTTCTATGGTTCAAAAGCATATTTTGAAAATCTGAGATGACAGTGTTGTTAAGAAAAGGCTAAGCTTGAGAGCAGACGCATTATTTTCATTTTATTTGCGATTTTCAGAAATCGTTAACGTTGCGTTATGCTAATGAGCCTGAGGCTTTAGTCACAAACCCGGATCCGGGTTGGGGAGTTTCAAGAAGTTAATGGAATTTGTATCAACTATATCAATCAGATGAATAGCTTAGCAAATATAGTACACATATAAAAGAGACAATAACCTTCAAGAAAATCCTTTGCATTTTATTCTGGGACTTCAGGCCACCGAGTAACTTGTTTGTAGAACCAGCCTCATCACCAGATGTCGTCCCCAGTCAGCTCCAGAGTCTTCACCTGAACGTCAAACAGGCAAAATCACAGGCAATCATAGCACTTATTTACTCGCGGACATGCGTAAAAAAACAAACATGTTGCTGCCTCCCCCCAAAAGCTTTCCATTTTACTATTTTATGTGCAAAGCTGTCATCAAGGAAAAGGGGGGATACTTTGAAGAATCTCAAATATATTTAGATTTGTTTATAACATTTTTTGGCTACTACATAATTCCATACGTGTTATTTCATAGTTTTGATATCTTCACTATTATTCTACAATGTAGAGTAAAAACAAAACTAATGTGTAGGTGTGTCCAAACTTTTGACTGGTACTGTATATTAGCAAATTTAACTTGCAACATGCCCTCTAAACCAAGGGGTTTTGGCTCATCTTGCACAAGTTGTGCTACCTTGTCCCGGACATACTGTTTTGACCTTCTCCCCCTCTTTCTCCTGCTGTCACAAGCTCTGAATGCTCGGCTTGTAACATCTTGAAGAACAATCTAGCCTTAATGGCCATGTACTCTTATTATCTCCACCCGGCACAGCCAGAGGAGGACAGGCCACCCCTCAGAGCCTGGTTCCTCTCTATGTTTCTTCCTAGGTCCAGCCTTTCTATGGAGTTTTTCCTAGCCATAATGCTTCTACATCTGCATTGCTTGAGGTTAAAGGTTTCTGAAGAAGCACTTTGTGACATATGCTAATGTAAAAAGACTTATAAATAAATGGGATTGATTGACCTTGTGACGTGCTGCCACTCGCTGTGTGAATTCCATGTTGATAAAATCATTGGGCAGGCAGATTGCAACAAGAAGGAACATTTTATTTAATCTTCACGCAGCGCACCTCAAAGTCCTTCAATCGAAGTCGAAATGGCCGTTATATTGTATGAATCATTCCATCAAATTACTTTGTTGTCATTTGGTGTCTAGGCGAGAGAGAGAGAGAGAGAGAGAGAGAAGCTGGGGGAAAGGGACTGACGAGAGAGGTAAAGAAATGACATTATGAAAGTGAGAGAGAATCTGGGGGAAAGGGACTGGGAGAGAGGTAAAGAAATTACATTGAGAGAGCGAGCGAGTGAGAGCAAGAGAGGAGAAAGGAGGAGAGGGGAAGAGATGATAATTTGTTTTCTAATCCCTACGAACGTCACCTTTGATCTCCCTGGCATGCCTATGTTCTGTCGTTGTTTTTCTAAAGGCCGGCCCAGCAGGCACCAGCCAGACCTCTGAGACACACACACGCATGGATACACAGACACACACACAGCAAATCAAATTTCACCACGCTAGGTCAGCATCATGACTCTGCATGTTAAGTATGTATCTAGCACATCTACCACCCCCCTCTCTTCACCCGCTAGACTCTCACAAACACCCCTGTGGCGCTATACACACATACACGCACACACAAATGGCGTCTTGTTAAATGTATTCTCTCTGTATTCATGAAACAGACTGAGAAATGATACAGATCAGAATGAGAGTTGTGTTTTTGTTGCTTTGATAATTGATAAGCTCTCTTCGTTCTCAGCTCCCGGCATTCCTAGCTATGGATTAATTAAACGTTCTAAAGTTATTTTCTATTTTGTTTAGCTGCTGTGTTTGTTAGGGCTGTTGTGAGCTGTTAGAGGTGGTTCAATTAGTTATTCTGACCTGTAATGTCCCTCTGGGGAGCCTTCTGAATATGGTCAGAGCAGGACAGGCAGGGTCAGGGGTCATGGCTACCCAAGCAGATGAAGAAGAAGAAGGATGTCGGATGACATGTCCATAGACATTTGTATTTATTACTCCTCCTGGGGTCCGAACATATTAAATCCCTTACATCACATATAAAACAAAGGATAAAACATCATATAACATTAACATTATTGTACCACTACATATCTACAATACAAAATGTTTAATACCACCATACAACAATATTACAATGTATGCTTATGCATGTGTCTGTATCTTTTTTGTGTGTCTCTTCACAGTCCCCACTCTTCCATAAAGTATATTTTTTTACCTGTTTTTTAAAATCTGATTCTACTGCTTGCATCAGTTGCATGATGTGGAATAGAGTCCCATGTAGTCATGGCTCTATGTAGTACTGTGAACCTCCCATAGTCTGTTATGGACTTGGGGACTGTGAAGAGACCTCTGGTGGCATGCATTGTGGGGTATGCATGTGTGTCCGAGCTGTGTGCAAGTATTTTAAACAGACAGCTCGGTACATTCAGCTTGTAACACTTCTTACAAAAACAAGTAGTGATGAAGTCAATCTCTCCTCACCCTTGACCCATGAGAGATGTACATGCATGTCCTTAATGTTAGCTCTCTGTGTACTTTTAAGGGCCAGCCATGCTGCCTTATTCAGAGCCAACAGCATTTTTCCTAAGTCCCTCTTTGTGGCACCTGACCGCACTACTGGACAGTAGTCTAGGTGCGACAAAACTTGGGCCTGTAGTGTTAAAAAGGCAGAACAGCACTTTATTATGGACAGACTTCTCCCCATCTTAGCTACTGTTGTATCAATATGTTTTGACCATGACAATTTACAATCCAGGGTTACTCTGAAAAGTTTAGTCACCTGAACTTGCTCAATTTCCACATTATTCATTATGAGATGTAGTTGGTGTTTAATGATTTGTCCCAAATACAATGCTTTAGTTTTGGAAATATTTAGGACTAACTTATTCCTTGCTACCCATTCCGAAACTAACTGCAGCTCTTTGTTAGGTGTTGCAGTCATTTCAGTTGCTGTAGTAGCTGACGTGAATAGTGTTGAGTCATCCGCATACATAGAAACAGCCAGTAACATGTCATGAGTAAAGATTGAAAAAAGTAAGGGACCTAAACAGCTACCCTGGGGAATTCCTGATTCCACCTGTATTATGTTTGAGAAGCTTGCATTAAAGAACACCCTTTGTGTTCTGTTAGACAAGTAACTCTTTATCCACATTATAGCAGGGGGGGGTAAAGCCATAACACATCTGTTTTTCCAGCAGCAGACTATGATCGATAATGTCAAAAGCTGCACTGAAGTCTAACAAGACATCCTACACAATAATTTTATCATATATTTCTCTCAGCCAATCATCAGTCATTTGTGTAAGTTCTGTGCTTGTTGAATGTCTTTCCCTGTAAGCGTGCTGAAAGTCTATTGTCAATTTGTTTACTGTGAAACAGCATGTATCTGGCCAAACACCATTTTATCCGGAATGACTTTAGCTTTCCTCCAGGCCTGAGGGCACACACACATTCTAGTTGGCTTAAATTGAAGAAGTGGCAAATAGGAGTGGCAACATCGTCCGCTATTAACTGTCACGCCCTGGCCTTAGTTATCTTTGTTTTCTTTATTATTTTGGTTAGGTCAGGGTGTGACATGGGGGATTTATGTGTTTTATCTGGTCTAGGGGTTTTGTATGTTTATGGGGCTGTTTCCTTTCTCAGTAGTTTTGTATGTCTATGGTTGCCTAGATTGGTTCTCAATTAGAGGCAGCTGTCTGTCGTTGTCTCTGATTGGGAACCAGATTTAGGCAGCCATGTTCTTTGGGTATTTTGTGGGTGGTGTCTTCTGTCTTTGTCATTGCACCAGATAGGACTGTTTCGGTTTTCACATTTGTTGTTTTGTATTTTGTAGTGTTCTCGGTTATCGTCTATATTAAAGATGTTAAACACTAACCAAGCTGCATTTTGGTCCTCCTCTCTTTCGGCGGAAGAAAACCATTACATTACCCTCAGTAATTTTCCATGCAGATTGTCAGACACCGGTGGCTTGTCATTGTTAATAAACAACAATAATTTTTAACATCTATCATAATTTGATCAGATATACTTGGATGTGTAGTGTCAGCGTTTTGTTGCTGACAACTCATACCTATGTTTGCTTATCTTGCCAATGAAAAAGTAATTAAAGTAATTGGCAATATCAGTGGGTTTTGTAATGAATGAGAAATCTGATTCAATGAATGATGGAGTCGCGTTAACCTTTCCCCAAAATGTCATTTAAGGTGCTCCAAAGCTTTTTACGATCATGCTTTATATCATTTATTTTTGTTTCATAGTATAGTTTCCTACCCATAACAGGGATAAAGAGTCCAGAGTGGAAGCAAAGATCTCAAGGGGAGGTATGAGGGAACAAGCAGGAGCCATGGGGGGGTTCATATGGAGATTGTGTCAGAGGTCTCAGGGTCCATCATCATGGGGGGAGATTGCGAGACAGAGACAGAGAGAAAGAGTCCAGTGGTTGCTTATATCACTAGGGGGCTGAGGATAAGTTAGGATGAGGGGATGGTGAACACTAGCCAGAGTGGGACATAGGCTGCGTTTAGACACGCAGTCCCATTTTCTTGACCATTTGGATCAGCTCTGAAAAGGATCTGATTCGTAAAGATCTGATGTGATTAGTCAAAAGACCAATTAGTAAAACAAATATCAGAATTGGGCTGCCTGTCTAAATGCAGCCATAGAGACAAAGGGTCAAAGAGTCTCGAGGGACATCCACATTAGAGCAAGGGGGAGGGGGTAGATGAAGAGATGGAGAGTCCAGTCGTTACCTATGTCTCTAGGGGCTGGGGATACGGGGTGTGGGGAGGAGTGTACACTAGTCAGGATGGCCATAGAGTCAAATAGTCTTAGGGGCCATCATCGTGGACCAGTAATATAGTTAGACAGACTCGCCACACATTGACCCTACAGACACTGAGTGACAACTACATCAGATCTGAGTTCAGAGTCTGATACTACCTCAACTACAGGTAGAAGCTTAAGGAGACTGAGCTATAGTGAGAGAAAGGAGTGACCTTGACAGTGACCTTGAGCTGCGTGGGTTTCTAGGAAGAGCGACGCCATGGAATAGATGCTTCACATTGCTCATGAGTCTCTGTGGAAAGAAAATGGACACCAAAGTATTCTTTGATTTCTTCAAAATGACAGGAAATCCAATTGCAGTAGTAGGTCACAAATGATTTGTTTGATAGTTTCGAAAGTCTAACAAAGCCAGATAGTTATGTCAAAGAGGATTCTCAGAAAATGTAACTGTAGTGAAACTATAGTTTCTATTGAGAAGCCCAGGGAAATAGTCCCTCCCAGTGCATTGAGAAATGCAGCTTGTTGTACATGAAGGCACTAGGTGAGGTTAGATAAACACAGAACAGTGCAGCTTGTTGTAAACACAGGCAGGGTTAGACAAGGTTAGACTTGGCCATGTTCAACAACACGGTTATTGGCACCACCTCTCTCTGAGAGGAGAGTTATTACTGTTCACACACACAAACCGCTCTTTACTGTCATTACTTTAGGGGGTTTTGCCCTATGCTTCACGGTGAGAATTGTTGTGTAATTGGGCATTCATCATAACAGTCATTTATAGAGCAAAAAAAAACAAGCAAATAAAGAAAGCAACGAGGAAGGAAGGAAATGCAAGCAGCCGTTGGTAGTGGGTTGCTGGTGGGGAAAGGAAATGTGCTGAATGTGAGCGTTGCAATAAATAAGTCCCTTAGCAGATGCCTGGGCTTATAAATATTCATGAAGACGCTAATAAAATAGGGGGAGGCTAAGAAAGAGAAGGCAATTGAACATTAAATATTAAGCCTCAGTTCGAAGTCTGACAGTAAACATGATTTTACCCCTGAGATGAGCTAGGATACTCTGTTCTGGCCTGGTCTCTACTGGTCTCCCCAGGTCTCCTCTAGTTTCCTTTAGTCTCCCCTGGTCTTCTTTTGTCTCATCTAGTCACCTCGAGTTACCTCTAGTCTCCCCTGGTCTTCTCTAATCTCCTCTGGTCTCCTCTAGTCTCCCCTGGTCTTCTCTTGTCTCATCTAGTCACCTCGAGTTACCTCTAGTCTCCCCTGGTCTTCTCTTGTCTCATCTAGTCACCTCGAGTTACCTCTAGTCTCCCCTGGTCTTCTCTAATCTCTCCTAGTCTCCTCTGGTCTCCTCTAGTCTCCCCTGGTCTTCTCTTGTCTCATCTAGTCACCCCGAGTTACCTCTAGTCTCCCCTGGTCTTCTCTAATCTCTCCTAGTCTCCTCTGGTCTCCTCTAGTCTCCCCTGGTCTTCTCTTGTCTCATCTAGTCACCCCGAGTTACCTCTAGTCTCCCCTGGTCTTCTCTTGTCTCATCTAGTCACCTCGAGTTACCTCTAGTCTCCCCTGGTCTTCTCTAATCTCTCCTAGTCTCCTCTGGTCTCCTCTAGTCTCCCCTGGTCTTCTCTTGTCTCATCTAGTCACCTCGAGTTACCTCTAGTCTCCCTGGTCTTCTCTAATCTCCTCTGGTCTCCTCTAGTCTCCCCTGGTCTTCTCTTGTCTCATCTAGTCACCTCGAGTTACCTCTAGTCTCCCCTGGTCTTCTCTAATCTCTCCTAGTCTCCTCTGGTCTCCTCTAGTCTCCCCTGGTCTTCTCTTGTCTCATCTAGTCACCCCGAGTTACCTCTAGTCTCCCCTGGTCTTCTCTAATCTCTCCTAGTCTCCTCTGGTCTCCTCTAGTCTCCCCTGGTCTTCTCTTGTCTCATCTAGTCACCCCGAGTTACCTCTAGTCTCCCCTGGTCTCCTCTGGTCTCCTCTAGTCTCCCCTGGTCTTCTCTTGTCTCATCTAGTCACCTCGAGTTACCTCTAGTCTCCCCTGGTCTTCTCTAATCTCTCCTAGTCTCCTCTGGTCTCCTCTAGTCTCCCCTGGTCTTCTCTTGTCTCATCTAGTCACCTCGAGTTACCTCTAGTCTCCCCTGGTCTTCTCTAATCTCCTCTGGTCTCCTCTAGTCTCCCCTGGTCTTCTCTTGTCTCATCTAGTCACCTCGAGTTACCTCTAGTCTCCCCTGGTCTTCTCTAATCTCTCCTAGTCTCCTCTGGTCTCCTCTAGTCTCCCCTGGTCTTCTCTTGTCTCCTCTAGTCTTCTCTTGTCTCCCCTGGTCTTCTCTTGTCACATCTAGTTACCTCTAATCTCCCCTGGTTTCCTCTAGTCTCCCCTGGTCTTACCTTACATAAGTGCAACCATAATCCTCTAGTCTGGTCTCCACTAGTCTCAATTAGTCCCTATTCGTCACTACTGGTCTCTACTCTTAGCACTTGGACAGTAATGTCTAACACAAAACTTATCAAGGCAATTAAGCCATACATGTTTACCTCAGCTCAGAGTCTGACATTACTTAGTAAACATACTACTGCTGCCGAGTCAGAGATGACATGGATACTAGATCCCTTGGTCGGCTAACCTCTCTTGGCCTCGACAGACTCTCAAATAGAGTTATTAAGACCAAGTTAACTTAAGGCCCAGTGAGACCACTTATAGTCAGACAAATATGCTCCAGAAGACAGCCAACACGTGCACTAAGATGAAATAATATATAGGACCTCCCCATTTCAAAATATCATCTCCCTACTGAACACCACCCTGGTTGACTCAGGCCCTGCTACTGTTTTGTTCACATTGGTTTTAGATCACTAATGGTCAGAGGTCAGATCATCCCCAGATGTCAACAACAATGATATACTTTATGTCTATGGTCAACAACACATGCACTACGATGAGCAAAGCATCTATCAGTGATTTAGTGGCCTACTTGGCACTGATAGGCTCTCAATGGATGCTCTTCGTGGCTTTATGAATAGTTTGTGACAGTGGAGAAGATTGACGATTCAATATAAGTCTATGTGGGGGCAGACATAGGTGCTTGATGGGATTTTAAATGTACAAGGAGTATAGAGATATATAATGAAATACAAGTAGAGATGTCAAGAAGTACAGTATACAGTATGAATTCAAATGGGGTGGAGAGGAGTGGAGAGTTGCATTAATCACGTAAGGGACGGGTAAATAGTTGACATGAGAATAAAAAGATAATTCATTAATTTCTTTGTTTTCTCATGCATTTGTTTGTTCATTCATTCATTCATTTTTTTTCATTAGTTCATGCTATTGTGGACAGGAGCATATTTGTGAGAGCCACCCTTTCCCAATCAACCTTCCCTGTGTCTTTATCGACCGTCCCTGTATTTATGACAGCTGGACTGCTGTTTGGAGGGGAGATGGAATGGAGAGAGTCCAGTGAATGGAGTGGGGTAAATCAGATCTGAGGGTGTCGCTGGAGCAGTGTGTGTGTGTGTGTGTGTTTGTGTGTGTAGGGGGAGGGTCCTGTACCTCTAAACGAGGGGTTCCCAAACTTTTTTCACTCAGGCCCCCCTTTCAGCGTTGGGGAACATCCTGTGCCCCCCCCCTGCGTGCACGTGCCACGTCTGTTTCTATGGGCACAAGTACTGTTCTTGACACAAACTGTTCACACCCCTCTCATTGGTGGAGAGAAATTGTGCAGGTTTATAACATATGTCCTGCAATTCTATACATTTTGCCAAGTCTAATGTGTATTAATGAGTGACTCAAACATTACACAAAATCTAGGGGCTAAAAAAACCTAGCTACAAAACGTTAGCTGACATGGGCTAATTGATCTGGACATTTCTCACAATTAATAAATAGCTCTCTAAGGTATGCATGACAAGACGAAAACTGATGATGCGCCACCCAATTTCGAAATTGTACCTTGTGCATTATACTAACACAACTTCGAAGAGTAAGTTGAAAGCCGGACTGAGTTGCTTTAAAAAAAATCCCCTGACCCCACAGTATGGGAACCACTGCTCTAAACAAACATCTGCCAGCCATACACAGAGCAATCACAGCCGAGCTCCCAGAACAGAGACAGTGGGAGATAAACAAGCTATGAGCCACAGGGAGAGAGGATTCTGTAGGGCTTTCATTGATTCATGCCATCTCACCAAAACTGTGAGGTAGCATACAAATGCACACACATGCAGGCATGCACACACACGCACAGAGACACACAAACGGTTGACATTTATAATCAGACAAATTTACGCATTTTCATTTTGGGCCAATTTTCTCTTGGTTTGTGAGCCTCTGGAGTTTTTCTGTGGTTTCATTTCACATTAGGGACCTCTGCCCTTGAAAATATTCCATTTAGATTAGTCTAAGAAAAAGGTAGAATACTTATCATCACGCTCCCTGTTAGATTGGAGGTTCAATTGTAATCACTGTTTTTCCTTGAGCTGAATAACCCCTCTTCTGTTACAAACAACAACGTGAAATAGATTTTCCCCCCTGTCGCACGCAAACATGTGAACAGATTGCTCTGTACACACACACACACACACACACACACACACACACACACACACACACACACACACACACACAGTAGCCTGATACTTGATAGCCTGACACTTCATCATTGATCAAACTTAATCATATATTTTATTTGTAAGTGTCATCATTTCCATTGATTGATAGCCTGGTCCCAGTGGTGCAGAAATTACTTTTAGGCAGATTAAGGACGTAATTAAATGACCAAGATATTTTTTTAATTTTATGCCACACTGAAAACTAAGACAGGTAGGGACACTTGGGTTAATGTGCCCCATTCCCTAAATAAATACCATACTTGACTTTAATTCACTCACTAAGTTCCACATTTTCCATCTGCGTCCCAAATAGAACCTTATTCCGTATATAGTGCGCTACTTGTGGCCAGAGCTCATAAGGCTCTAGTCAAAAGTTGTTTACTATGTAGGGAATATGATGCCATTTGGAATGATGTCTCAGACCCCTAAAAGTGCATGGTCTAATGTTGAGATTAATGCTAATATAATAAAAATATATGCCATTTAGCACTTGCTTTTATCCAAAGCGATTTACAGTCATGCGTGCATACATTTTACATATGGGTGGCAAGCGCCATGCTCTACCAACTGAGCCATACAGGACCACCAGGTGATACAAGACCACAGGCCTGTGCCTTGACTGGCCCACCGCACTGTAAAACCGGATAGGTTCTGGCTACTCAATCATTTTGAGTAAACCAATTACCTAAAAAAAA
The DNA here is from genome assembly GCF_036934945.1 of Oncorhynchus masou masou. Classification (NCBI taxonomy): domain Eukaryota; kingdom Metazoa; phylum Chordata; class Actinopteri; order Salmoniformes; family Salmonidae; genus Oncorhynchus; species Oncorhynchus masou. The sequence continues at coordinate 19,979,138 of NC_088232.1, forward strand.
ATCAAGTTAAGAAGCTTAATTAGCTGAAGTGAGCAGTACTACCGTCATATGAGAAGTAATACAAACGCATATGTAAAGAATACTTATATTTAAGGCCCCCACTAAGCCACCCCTCCAATAATTTCCAGTGTGCCTAGACTTCTCAATTGAATTGTAGAGTTACCACCCATGACGGTATTTGTTAGTGACAGAGAGATAGTTGTTCATTTTCAGTCCTTTGGCCTTCAACAAGTGATTTCCTAGGTCAAAATTATCATTATAATTGAACCAATACATATACACTACATGACCAAAAGAATGTGGACACCTGCTCATTGAACATCTCATTCCAAAATCATGGGCATTAATATGGAGTTGGTCCTCTCTTTTCCGCTACAACAGCCTCCACTCTTCTGGGAAGGCTTTCCACTAGATGTTAGAACATTGCTGCTGGGACTTGCTTCCATTCAGCCACAAGAGTATTAGTGAGGTCAGGCACTGATGTTGGGCGATCACTCCTGGATCGCAGTCGGCGTTCCAATTCATCCCAAAGGTGTTTGATGGGGTTGAGGTCAGGGCTCTGTGTAGGCCAGTCAAGTTCTTCCACACTGATCTCTACAAACCATTTCTGCATGGACATCGCTTTGTGCCCGGGCGCATTGCCATGCTGAAATAGGAAAGGGCCTTACCCAAACTGTTGCCATTAAGGTGAAAGCACAGAACCGTTGCGAATGTCATTGTATGCTGCAGAGTTAAGATTTCCCTTCACTGGAATTAAGGGGCCAAGCCCGAACCATGAAAAACAGCCCCAGACCATTATTCCTCCTCTATCCATCTTTAAAGGTGGCACTATGCAATGGGGCAGGTGGCGTTCTCCTGGCAACCGCCAAACCCTGATTTGTACTTCGGATTTGCCATATGGTGAAGCGTGATTCATCGCTACAGAGAACGCATTTTCATTACTCCAGAGTCCAATGGCGGCGAGCTTTACACTCAAGCCAATGTTTGGCATTGTGCATGGTGATCTTAGGCTGCTCTTCCTCGGAAACCCATTTCATTAAGTTCCTGGTGAACAGTTTTTGTGCTGACGTTGCTTCCAGGGGCCGTTTGGAACTTATTAGTGAGTTTTGCAACCGAGGACAGACTATTTTTATGAGCTACGCGCTTCAGCACTCGGCGGTCCCGTTCTGTGAGATTGTGTGGCCTACCACTTTGCAGCTGTTGTTGCTCCTAGACGTTTCCATTTCACAATAACAGCACTTACAGTTGATTGGTGTAGCTCTAGCAGGGCAGAAATGTGACGAACTGTCTTGTTGGAAAGGTGGCATCCTATGACGGTGCCACGTTGATAGTCACTGAGCTCTTCAGTAAGGCCATTCTACTGCCAATGTTAGACTGTGGAGATTGCATGGCTGTGTGCTGAATTTTATACACCTGTCAGCAACGTGGCTGCATTAGCCAAATCAGTAATGTGCCAACCAGGATTTCCAGAAGACCCAGGATACTTACCAGAATGTTTTAACCCTAACTATAAATCACATTATGCTGACTTGCAAAGTGTAATTCCTCTTGGAATATAACAAGCAACAGTTGACATTTCTATTCACTGACAACCTGCATTCATAATGACTGCCAATATTAAAAACAGTGGGAGGAACCTACTTAAACTGGAACAACCATTTCAGTGATGGGCGCAAAAATTCAATAATTGGTTTAGTTTACAAAATATATGTATCTTTGTGTAGCATAACATTGACTCAATCAATCACTCAATGTACGTACATGCAAAAACACAGATATTAAAAAGTATTCCTGCAGTAGAGCATGCTGGGTAAAGCGTTATATTTTTAAACAATGTGCTTGGTGTGACTTCTCAGTATCAAATTAACAATTTCAGTAATAATGACATTGACTTTAAGTACATTTTTCTAGTTTTTGAGTTAAAAAGGCCTTTACAGGGTTTACAGTGTGGCCTAGTTTAAATCAATATAGGGAGGAGACACAGTTTGCATCCCAAATTGCACCCTATCCCCAATATAGTGCACTACTTTTGACCAGAGTCTATAGGGCTCTGGTCAAAAGTAGTGCACTATATACACACTTAAGCATTAAGGACACCTGTTCTTTCCATGACAGGCTGACCAGTAAATCCCAGTGAAAGCCATGATCCCTTATTGTTGTCACTTGTTAAATCCATTTCAATCAGTGTCGATGAATGGGAGGAGACAGGTGAAATAAGCCTTGAGACAGTTGAGACATGGATTGTGTGTGTGTGTGTGCCATTCAGAGGGTGAATGGGCAAGACAAAAGATTTGTGTCTTTGAACAGGGTATAGTAGTAGGTGCAGGCGCACCGGTTTGTGTCAAGAACTGCAACCCTGCTGGGTTTTTCATGCTCAACAGTTTCCCGTGTGTATCAAGAATGTTTTACCACCCGAAGTACATCCAGCCATTGGAGTCAACATGCTCGGCTGCTCTGGTCTAGGCTGTGTGATGATGATTCATGCTCGGCTGCTCTGGTCTGTGGCTGTGCGTAGTGTGATGTTTGTGGGAGGGGTTACACTGAGGATCGATAGAGACCATAAATTCCCCCAGTCTTTGTGATGCATATCGATTTAGTGTCCAGGGTCTGGTATCAGCTCCAGGACATGAACACCAGGGCAGGGTTGCATCCCAAATGACACTCTATTTAATTTATAGTGTTTGACCAAGGCCAATAGCAGTGCACTATATAGGGACTAGGGTGCCATTTGGGACAGAAACCCATTCCCTCACTCCCTCATCTCATGGCATTTGCCATGGAAAAAAAGAGAGTTACCCAGACATCCATAACCACTATCACTATTCTCCACCTCTCTCTATCGCTGCAAATGGTCATTTAAATCTGGCCACCCACCAGGTCACCAATGAGGTCTAAAGCGACTACAACATTACAATGACCTTTCGCAGAAACGCTAAATAACTCTCTCTCTCTTCCTCTATCTCTTCTTACTTCTTATCTATTTCCTCTATTCTTCTTTCTAATTTACTTTCTCCTTCCCTCTTTCCTCTCCCTCCTGCTGTGCATCAATCATCAGGTATGTGGTGAGCACGGTGTGAGGGGGATGAAACAGAAATAAGATTACAGCTGGCACAGGTGAGGTGAGGTGTGTGTGTGTGTGTGTGTGTGTGGGTGGGTGGTATGTCGGCCCTGTATTAAAGAACCGAAATGGTTAAAGAAAAGTGTGATAAATAAAAACATATACCAATTTCATTTAAGGAACAAAAAACTGACAGCTGTGCCATATAAATTGCAAAATACTTGGGAAGAGACTTTCGATGTACCTATTCCATGGCACATGGTTTATGAATTCATACACAAAACAACGCCTGATTCAAAATAAATAAATACATTTAAATTACTGTACAAAATTCTTGCAACCAATAGAATGTTATATACTTGGGGGATTCAATCTTTGCTGTGAGGAGGCAGAGTCATTAAATCATTTATTTTGGTATTGTCCATCTGCTGCCATCCTGTTAGAAGGTAACACATTATTTTATTACAATGGTTAAAATGTATTTTCATTGTGTTCCATGGTGTTACTCGCCCCCTAGTGGAGCTTTCTGGTACTTAGAAAGACTACGCAAACAGGAAGTAGAGAATTCGTTCTGCACGCATAGAAGCAGCTACAAACAACGCGACGGTGCAGGTCTTTCAGTGAAGTTATTTCTTGTCACGCTTCAGCCTTGGAAAATATTTGTTTGACAGTTCGATTCAAGCAATTTAGCTAGTGATGATAATCTTGTTGATAGAGTTGCTTACATATCAATGTTGGTTGCATTTACTCACACAAATTGCAATGCCTTTCATGTATGTCGTTAGTTGTATTACTTTGCTTGTGCGTCATGCAAACGAATTGTAAAATATACAATACTGTAGTTTTGTTACTGTTTCTAGTGTAATATGCTTTGTTATTCTACATAGATGGTTGTACATTATTAGAGTAATGAAAGGAGTTAGCCAACTACCATATGAGTAACAATTAGCTATATGGTTTGGCATCATGCCAGTTGCATGGTACCTTAGTACGTGCTTTGTGTTTATGCAACTTCAAATGTATAATGTACAGCTACAGTATGTCGGTGTGAATTGAATACTAAAGTATATTATTTTCTGTATTTTGCAGTTTCACAAAATAAACGTTTTCAATATATTCATTCAAGAAAAGTCACGCCTTGGGAGTTTTATGGAAGACTTAGTTGTTAGCTATCTGTCTAGTTTTGCATGGGAACACAACTCAAGGGCAGAATAGTCCAAATGTAGCTCGTTTTTAGTCACAGGTCCAGGAATGGCTGAAGAATTGCAACATTTGCCTAGAACTAACACTGCAGATAGCAATACTGGGTGATTTGAAAAGCCATAGTCAATCAATAATATAATCATTATTTTAGCAAAAATGTTTATTGTTAATTTACATTCTGTAGAAGCTATGAGAATAGAAAGGTTCAGTACTTTTGGGAAGCATCACAGCACAGTTGAAAAATAATGGCAAAGAGACATCCAAAACGGATGGTTTTGAGATGGGAGGGTTGAATGGAGCCTGAAGTGTGGGACTAATAACAATATAACCAATATAAAACATACCGGGTCTGTAACATGTATATAGGTTCAGAGATTTTGTGAAATAGCACAGTTACTAATAGAAATCAAACTGGATGGACATCAGAAATAAAGGACTAAAAACAAACAAAATATAACTATTGTAAAATAGATTGTGACTGTAAAATGTGTATAAGATGTATAAACTGAAGGTCGAAGGTAGAAGCCTAAGGGTTATTGTTTACTCCAATTGGAGGAAGGGTGGTAGGGTTTGTGGGGGAATGACAAAGTTTTTTTTAAAGTATATGTCTATATAGGTATGTGTATGTACAGTGGGGCAAAAAAGTATTTAGTCAGCCACCAATTGTGCAACTTCTCCCACTTAAAAAGATGAGAGGCCTGTAATTTTCATCATAGGTACACTTCAACTATGACAGACAATATGAGAAAAAACAAATCCAGAAAATCACATTGTAGGATTTTTATAAATTTATTTGCAAATTATGGTGGAAAATAAGTATTTGGTCACCTACAAACAAGCAAGATTTCTGGCTCTCACAGACCTGTAACTTCTTCTTTAAGTGGCTCCCCTGTCCTCCAGTCGTTACCTGTATTAATGGCACCTGTTTGAACTTGTTATCAGTATAAAAGACACATGTCCACAACCTCAAACAGTCACACTCCAAACTCTACTATGGCCAAGACCAAAGAGCTGTCAAAGGACACCAGAAACAAAATATACCCCATATGCCCCATATCCCACCCACCACTGCGACCTGTATGCTCTCGTCGGCTGGCCCTCGCTACATATTCGTTGCCAGACCCACTGGTTCCAGGTCATCTATAAGTCTTTGGTAGGTAAAGCTCTGCCTTATCTCAGCTCTCTGGTCACCATAACAACACCCATCCATAGCACACGCTCCAGCAGGTATATATCTCTGGTCATCCCCAAAGCCAACACCTCCTTTGGCCACCTTTCCTTCCAGTTCTCTGCTGCCAATGACTTGAACGAATTGCAAAATGTTGGAGACTTATATCTCCCTCACTAACTTTAAGCATCAGCTATCTGAGCAGCTTACCGACCGCTGCAGTTGTTCACAGCCCATCTGTAAATAGCCCATCCAACTACCTACCTCATCCTCATATTGTTTTAATTTACTTTTTTTGCTCTTTTGCACACCAGTATTTCTACTTGTACATCATCATCTGCACATCTATCACTCCGGTGTTAATTTGCTACACTTTAATTACTTCGCTACTATTGGCCTATTTATTGCCTTATCTCCTTACTCCATTTGCACACACTGTATATTGCTTTTTCTATTGTGTTATTGACTGTACTTTTGTTAATCCCATGTGTAACTCTGTGTTGTTTTTTGTCGCATTGCTTTGCTTTATCTTGGCCAGGTCGCAGAAGTAAATGAGAACTTGTTCTCAACTGGCCTACCTGGTTAAATAAAGGTGAAATAAAAAAAAATACATTAAAAAAAGAGCTGCGCAGGAATGAGACCGCAGTGCAAAGAGAGGAGCAGCACACAAAACACTTTACGGAACAAATACAAGCAGAGGAGAAAAATCAAAGCACTAGATGGGGAAATGTGTAGGTAGTCACAAGCCTAAAAGTTGCCCTACGGATGGCAAATCGTGTAACAACTGTGGGGAAAATAATAATTTCTCAAAATGCTTCAAAGCTGAAGCAACAAAGAAAAAGGTTCACAGTCGAGGAGGAGACTGACGATATCTTTGTTGATTCTGTGGGTATTTGCAATGCAGTAAACGCTGCATGGATTGCGCCATTGAGTGTGAATGAGACTATAATACTATTCAAGCTCGATACTGGAGCTCAGGTGAACCTGTTGCTGGATGACTACAAAACACTGAAAGTGAAGAGCAGAATAAGCTTATATGCTGGGTAGAATGTACATACCAGTCAAGGGAAGCTGCAAAGGGAAACAGTTTAAAGCACAGTTGCTGTTCATGGAAGATCATGTAAAGCCTATCCTAGGAATCAGTGCATGTGAAAAGCTCAGTCTGGTGAAAAGAGTATTGTAGTGACATCACAGCAGTGGTGGAAAAAGTAACAAATTGTCATACTTGAGTGAAAGTAAAGATACCTTATTAGAAAATGGGTGGAAGTCACCCAGTAAAATCCTACTTGAGTAAAAGTCTAAAAGTATTTGTTGTAAATATACTTAAGTATCAAAAGTAAATGTAATTGCTAAAATATACTTAAGTATCAAAAGTAAAAGTATAAATCATTAAAAATGTATTATATTAAGCAAACCAGACGGCACCATTTTATTTTAAAACATTTACGATAGCAAGAGGCACGTTCCAACACACAGACATCTTTTACGAACTAAGCATCTGTTTAGTGAGTCTGTTAGATCAGAGGCAGTAGGGATGTTCTCTTGATAAGTGTGTGAATTAGATCATTTTCCTGTCCTGGTAAGCATTCAAAATTGTAATAAGCACTTTGTTTGTCAGGGAAAATGTATGGAGTAAAAAGTACATCATTTTATTCAGGATTGTAGTGAAGAAAGTAAAAGTTGTCAAAAATATACATAGTAAAGTAATGTCCACATACCCCCCAAAAAACTAGTTAAATTGTAGTTTTACTTAAGTACTTTACACCACTGCATCACAGACTAAAAATGACCAAAAATCATTACTGACTGAGTACATGTTTGAGGGTGTTGGATGTTTACCTGGAGTATGCAAAATATGTACTGATTACAAAGTTACTCCAGTTGTGTATACTTACAGGAATGTTCCATTCACACCGAGGAAAAAGCTCAAGGAGGAACTCAGACGCATGGAAAAGTTGGAGGTCTTCACAAAAATGGATGAATGCACAGATTGGGAAAGTTTTTACTGGTAGTTGTGGTGAAAAAGAACAGCAATCTCAGGATATGTCTAGACCCGAGTGATCTCAACAAACCTGTCAAGAGAGAGCATTTTCAAGTTGCCAACCAGAGAAGAGATAATGTGACAGTTTGCCGGAGCAAAGTGGTTTAGTGCGCTTGAAGCCTGATCAGGATTCGGACAAATTAAGCTAAATTGCGCAAGCTCAAGGCTATACATCTTTAACACACCTGAGGGCAGGTACAGATTTCTTCGTCTACCATACAGGATTCTCTCAGCACCAGAGGTCTATCACAAAACCCTCCACATGATCTTCGAGCACATTCCAGGAGAAGAGACTGTTTGGCCCTGACCGTGGGTATCGTTGGACAGGGCCGCAGTGTCTCCCGACCCTTCCTGTCTCAGCCTCCAGTACTTATGCTGCAATAGTTTATGTGTCCGGGGGGCTAGGGTCAGTCTGTTATATCTGGTGTATTTCTCCTGTCTTGTCCAGTGTCCTGTGTGAATTTAAGTATGTTCTCTCGCTCTCTCTCTCTCTCTCACTCTCTCTCTCACTCTCTCTGGGGACCTGAGCGCTAGGACCATGCCTCAGGACTACCTGGCCTGATGACTCCTTGCTGTCCCCAGTCCATCTGGTCGTGCTGCTGCTCCAGTTTCAACTGTTCTGCCTGTGGCTATGGAACCCTGGCGTGTTCGCCGGACGTGATACCTGTCCCAGACCTGCTGATTTCAATTCTCTAGAGACAGCAGGAGCGGTAGAGATACTCTGAATGATCTGCTATGAAAAGCCAACTGACATTTACTTCTGAGGTGCTGAATTGTTGCACTCTCTACAACCACTGTGATTAATATTATTTGACCCTGCTGGTCATCTATGAACATTTGAACATCTTGGCCATGTTCTGTTATAATCTCCACCCAGCACAGCCAGAAGAGGACTGGGCACCCCTCATAGCCTGGTTCCTCTCTAGGTTTCTTCCTAGGTTCCGGCCTTACTAGGGAATTTTTCCTAGCCACCGTGCTGCTACACCTGCATTGCTTGCTGTTTGGGGTTTTAGGCTGGGTTTCTGTACAGCACTTTGACATCAGCTGATGTAAGAACGGCTTCATAAATACATTTGATTGATTGATTGAGACTGTGATGGATGACATTATCATCTGAGCATCCACTAAAGAAGAACACAACGCAAGAATGAGACAAGTGCTGGACCTGACATGGAAAGTCAACCTGAAATTAAACCAGAACAAATGCAAGTTTGGTGTGAAAACATTTACCTTCGTGTGAGACGTACTCTCAGAGAAGGGAGTCAAACCAAACCAGAGGAAAAGATCAGCAATCAACAGTATGGAGCACCCGCAGAACAAGGACGCTACATGGACATGATCACCTACATTGCAAAGTTCATAACTCTGTCAGCACAGTCCGCACCACTCAGATGTCTTCTGGAACAGAACAATGAATGGGAAAGGTCCCATGAGCAGGAAAACTGAAAACCTGAAAAAGACTATCACAGAAGAGCCAATGCTCAGGTTTTACGATCCAGATAAAAGTGCAAAGATTTCTGCAGTTTCGGCACAGTTTGGCCTAAGGAGCAGTTCTTCTGTGACAGAATGACAATACCTAGCAACCCGTCACTTGTGCATCCAGAGCCTTAACAGGCGCAGAAACAAGGTACTCACAAATAGTGAAAGAACAACTGGCGAGCACATACACATGTCGAAAGCTTTCACCGATATGTCTACGGACAAGCCTTCGAAGTAGAAACCGACCACAAACCATTGGTGTCAATCATGTCCAAGCCACTGAATGATTGTCCAATGAGAACCCAGAAAATGATCATCAGACTGCAAAAGTATGTTGACCGCCAACACTCTTTCTCGAGCAGTTGACAAGAAAGAGAGCGCTGACGCGCAGAAAAATGCTGAGATTCAGGACTACGTCAACATGATCGTAGCATCGCTTCCTGTGTCTGCAGAGAGAATGGAGCAGATGAAAAGAGAGACTGCAGCTGACCAACCAATGACGAGTTGAAAGAAACAATACTGAAAAAATGGACTGCACAGAAAAACAACTGTCCAAGTGGAGGATTAGTGGATGTGCAGAGCAGAGCTCGGCGTTGTGGATGACATCATGCTCAAAGGCAACACGTTTGTCATTCCCATGACACTATGCAAAGAAATGCTACAGGAAATACACAAGGGCCACTTTGGTGAGGAAATATGCAAACGATGAGCACAATAATTCAGTTTTCCCCTTTTTCTAACTCTGACTTTGCTGGCAGCTACTTTATTGAGGAAAAAATGTACTTACAAGGACTGTGATATGTGGTTGTCCCATGTAGATATCTTAAGATGAATGCACTAACTCTAAGTCGCCCTGGATAAGAGTGTCTGCTAAATGACTCTAATGTAAATGTAAGTAATGTACTGGCCAAGAATGAACCAGGAAATCGACCAGACCACTCCTTCGTGTGAACTGTGTTTGACCTACAGTCCAAAGTGCTAGCACCCAGATCTGCTCACAAAGTCAAACTCGCAAAGAGAGAACAGAAACATAAGCAAAAGCAGTGACACGACAAAAGGGTAAGACACTGAACTGAAAGCTGGAGATCATGTACGACTCCGAGAATCTAGATGCAGGAATCTGGATGCAGCAAGGACATGTGCAGAGAGACGTTGCACCGCGATACTATGAGATCCGAATGGAGGCAAAACCGAGTGGATCTGAGGCTGCAACCACTCACAAAAGGGACTGAGAATCATCAGGATGACGATTCTCAAGTCTCAAATGCTTTCAGCAACACTGACTGACAACGCACGCTGTCCAACTGCTTCAGGAAACACTCCAGCAGAACAACCAGAAATGACAGTCCACACCCCTGAAAGGCAAACGGAGAATTGCAACAACAAAAAAGCACCTGGACTGAATATTTTTGTTTATGTGAAAACAAAGTGCCACAATAAAGTATTGTTGGACAGAAACGTTTTTCTTTTCTTTTTTCACACACTCAAAATATTTTTATTGCCTCTTACCTGATGAGTGATTTTGAAAACCCCATAAAAAATGCAATTGTTTTTGAAGAAATGTGTGTGCATTATTGAAATATTGATATTTTACACGTTATGTATTTAGTTACACAGAAAAGTGCTTTTCTTTTAACTTCTTGAAACTCCCCATCCCGGATCCGGGATCGTGACTAAAGCCTCAGGCTCATTAGCATAACGCAACGTTAACGATTTCTGAAAATCGCAAATAAAATGAAAATAATGCGCCTGCTCTCAAGCTTAGCCTTTTCTTAACAACACTGTCATCTCAGATTTTCAAAATATGCTTTTGAACCATAGCAATTGACTAATTTGTGTAAGAGTATGCTAAGCTAGCTTAGCATTTTGAGTAGCATTTAGCACGCAACATTTTCACAAAAACCAGATAACCAAATAAATAAAATCATTTACCTTTGAAGAGCTTCAGATGTTTTCAATGAGGAGACTCTCAGTTACATACCAAATGCACAGTTTTTCCTGAAAGTGTCTGTGTGTAGGAGAAATCGCTCCGTTTTGTACATCACATTTGGCTACCGAAACAAACCGAAAATTCAGTCACCTACAACGTCAAACTTTTTCCGAATTAACTCCATAATATTGACCGAAACATGGCAAACGTTGTTTGGAATCAATCCTCAAGGTGTTTTTTCACATATCTCTTCATTGATATATCGTTCGTGGAAGCCTGCATTCTTCTCTGAATTCTGTGGAAAAATACTTGCAGCTGACTTTTGCGCACCAATTTCGGCGCAGGACACCGGGCGGACAACTAGTAAATGTGGTCTCTTATGGTCAATCTTCCAATGATATGCCTACAAATACGTCACAATGCTGCAGACACCTTGGGGAAACGACAGAAAGGTGCAGACTTACTCCTCTCGCATTCACAGCCATATAAGGAGACAATGGAAAACAGAGCCTCAAAAATCCTGCTCATTTCCTGGATTCCGTCTCATCTTGGTTTTGCCTGAAGCTCACGCTCTAGGGCACGCACAGAAAATATCTTTGCAGTTCTGGAAACGTCAGAGTGTTTTCTTTCCAAAGCTACCAATTATATGCATAGTCGAGCATCTTTTTGTGACAAAATATCTTGTTTAAAACGGGAACGTTTTTCATCCAAAAATGAAATTGCGCCCCTAGAGTTTCAACAGGTTAAAGGAAGGCAGGTGTGTTGTGTGTGAACAACGTATGAACAACGTTACCTATGAGGAGTTGTTGGGAATGTGCCCCGGTTTGTCATTCAACAAGGAACAAACATAACTAGGGGGATGCAGACCTGCGGAGATCCGTTGGCCAGGGGAACGTTAAGACAGTACTGAGACAGTGGGAAGAGACCTGACTGTGAAGGAGACCTGACTGTGAAGGAGACCTGACTGAAGGAGACCTGACTGTGAAGGTGACCTGACTGTGAAGGTGACCGACGTTGCCCTACATACTCACCCTGGTGATGATGGATACTCCAGAAAGCCTGGAGACAGCACTCAACAGAGAGGATGGGTATATAAAAAAAAGCAACACCGCACACTCAACTGAAGAGGGAGTGTTTAACTATTTTTTTGCACAAAAGGGTTACATACAGTTGAAAGAATGCCTTGCTGTCTGTCACCGTTTGAAGGTGACATGCCTTTAGTTGATGTCAGAGTTGGCTCTAAGCTTGACGCAGGCATGATATACAGTATATTCCCATATTTCTATTAGCATGCAGGGAAATCTAACTCAATTGCCTTGTTATTCACTTGACATTAGATGACCTCTGTTTAGGTGAAATATATTGTGAAGACTGAGTTAATATCAAAGAACACTAATGACATGAAAATGTTTCGCTTCATCTTTATCGCTTTTCATTATCATCCTCTCTTCCATAATTATCCTAAAATTCCCTTTGATCAGAAGTTTTATATACTCCATACAATGCAAGGTCTTGTTGAGATTTATTCTAATATATTCCACTTCATTTTTGTAACTCCACTCTGTCGTCTTCGCTCTGCTGTGTGGTTCGCTCTTAATTCCTCTGCTGTCACTGAGTCCCCAGTGAAGTAGGAGCGGTGTGTGTGATGTGTGAGAATGAAATAGGCGGGGAAGATGAAGGCAGGGTAAAGTAGGGGGGCCATGCATCTCCTGAGCCCAACCACAGCCACTCCAGCCTGGGATGAAGACAGGGTGTCAGCCCTCTTCTATCTAGACCTTCGTAGACCTCCCTCCACAGCAACATTAGTCTGATAATACAAAGCAGCCTTGTCTTGTCCCCCACAGGGACAATCACCTCTAGTGCCACCTCTGTAATTTGAGAGAGAGAGAGAAATTACAAAGATCTAGCATCACAATGGTCTGTTTTGTCCGAGACAAAAAGCTCAGGTGAAGAAGTTTGATTTGCTCTGGGGGTTTATTCTGTCCTGGCTGTTCTTTAAAAATTCTTCAGGCTAGGGTCTATTTTTCTCAATTTCTGCCTGACTGACGTGCCCAAAGTAAACTGCCTGTTGCTCAGGCCCTGAAGCCAGGATATGCATGTAATTGCTATCATTGAAAAGAAAACACTCTGAAGTTTGTAGAAATGTTAACATAATATAGGAGACTATAACGCAATAGATATGGTAGGAGGAAATCCACAGAACAACCTACCGGAATAGTTTTTCTTTTGAGAGCCCATGCTCTTCCAATGGAACGTATAGGGAAAAATGTAATCTAGCTCCCAGTATGCAATTTCTATGGCTTCCACTGGGTGTCAGTAGTCATTGTTCAAGGTTTCAGGCTTGTTTCTTCCAAAACGAGTAAGAAATATGAGTGTTACTAAAGGGAGACAGACTTCGTAATTTGTGTATGTGCGCGCGACGAAGAGGACACGCACTTGCTAATATCGTTTTATGACTCTGTCATACAATACAACTTGAGCCAGCTAGTTAACATCAGTCTTCTATGGTGGTAATGGCAGTAATGGAGGCAATGGCGGACTAACGGTAGTTATGTATCTGCAAGTTAGACTAAATATTAGCACTACACAATCTTGTTGGTGATAACCTTCGATCTGGATAATAACACAAAACAAATCTTAAGACTAGAGAAATGTATCAACAAATATTACAAAATCAAGCAACACCCAAAAAACCAGACAGGGGAACCGATTTCAAAACGAAAACGTGACTCTTTGACAGACACAGATGATTTAATACTTTCACCACCGGGAATGGTAAAGGTTGAAAACCGATCTGTTAAAATCAATAAATGACACACTGGGTATACTTGAATTAGTCAGTAAGGATATAAAAGAGTTGAAGGCAAGCCTCAAGATGAGTGATGAAAAAGCTGCGACATTGGAGAAGGAAACAGACAAACTAAAAGGGAGATTGAAACCAAAGTGAATGAACTTAAAAAGGAGAACACTGTTCTAAGAGAAGCCTTACTTGACATACAGACTAGATCCATGAGAGAGAATCTGGTACTTACAGGTATCCAGGAGAAAGAAGAAGAAGTACCTGCGTCTGCAGTCAGAGAGTTCCTCCTTACAGCGCTACAGATTCCACGTGAAGCTATCGACAAAATCCAACTTGAACGTGTACACCGCTTAGGACAGAGAGGGCAGAGGTATGAACGCCCAATCGTTGCCAAATTTGCTTCCTTTAAAGATAAAATAATGGTTAAAAGCCTGGGTAAAAGACTTGTGGGACCAAAATTGGCATGATTGACCAGTTCCCGAAGGAAATTGCAGAACGGCGTAAAGTTCTGTATCCAATTTTCAAGGAAAATAAATTAAAAGGGAAACGAGTAGCTCTCGTCGTCAATAAACTATATATTGATAACCAGTTGTTCAGAGACACAAAGACTACTCCATGGCTATTTTAAAAATGACACAGTTCTTATAGACGAGGAAAATAACGAAACACAATTCTAGCCCGGTTATGGATTGTAATAATACAATAAAAAATATAGCTTTTCCATATATCTTCAAATATAACTACTTGGAACACAAAAGCACGAATTCAACACGGTGAAGATAAACTCAGTAAACAGAAGGCGCAGTATGTGTGGATGGTGTGGTGTGTGTCATTTACATGTTTGGGAAGGTGTGGCGTTGAGTGAGAAAGGAAATGGTTGCATATCCCAGAACCAATGTGTTGCTGTGAGCGGGGTGTGAGAGGGCTTTCAATGTTGTTCAGATGATGGATATACTTTTTATGATGATTTATACATCTTTATTTATTTATTTATTGTCCTATCATGGTGGAACAGGGTTTAAAAATAAATTATACATTTAATTTATTTATTGTCCTATCATGGGGAACTACATTTTGAAAATAAATTATATATCGAATTAATTTATTTATTATCCTATATTGATGGAATGGTCCAAAACCCTATACCCTAGACACCAACCTGAATGACCCAGATACTAAGGAGAAGTACCTAACTGTTTTATGGGCCTGCTGTAAGGGGTCTGTATGCAGCCAAAATGCGGTCAGAGTCCTAGAGCAGCGCTGCCCCCTCAAGATTCTGAGCCTGCTTGGCAGGGTTGGTCCTGCAAAGCCAAAGCCCCCGAAAGGGAGAGCATACCATACAAGGAAATTCTCAAACTGTTAATGAGAACCTTGACGACCTTGTACCTAGCTGGTGGGGATTCCGGTGGGGTGCCCCCACCCAGGCAGTGGCAGTGCTGGCAACACTAGCTGCAGTAACCCATGGGAAGGGGGTCACACTCGGACATTCAGAGAGGGGGTATATTATTGTGGCCCTGGTGGCACAAAATCAAAAGTCTGACTGCATGGAGATGCTTGGGAACATGGTCAATACGGGGGACCGTGTTGTGGGTGTTTCAGGGAAAAGGTGTACATCTGACCTCCATCATCTAGGACGTGACAATGGTTAATAAAATCTCTCCATTTTCGGCCCATTATTTTTTTCGCACAGTCTTGCGGGCCTTCTCATACAGCTGCAACTGTATATGCATTCATAAATCAAGACCTTTCTTGAGTTGGGCTCTGGGATGGTGCAACTGTTGAGAATGTGAGAGGTGAAATCATTTGCATAAATGACCTACATTACAACAAATATTAATAGCCAATTATGGAAAATATGAAACAGGATATTAAAAATATATATATACTGTATATTTTTTAATGGCTATATATAATACAAATCGAGGTGAGGGCGATGGAAATGCATTTGGCGGTTGATATACTTCTGTTCTGTGACTGGCATTGTGTGCTCTTTTTGAAGGATGGATCCCAGTCTTTTCAGGCCTCTTCGAAACGGGGGTCGGGGGTGGTCTGTCGGGTATTTGGATGAGGAGGGCTTTTTGCGGGTGGAATAGTGGGGACCAATTTGGATATTTACTCATTAGCAATGCAAATATCATGGTACAGCTAAAAAGACACTCAATCATCATGTTACTTTTTAATGGTACGTTTACAAACATATATTTTGATAAATAGAATTGGAAGTTGTGTCTCATTATGGGAAGTGGTGAAATAAGCATAGCCAGTTACAATTGTAAATGCTTAGCAGATAATAAGAAAAGACGATCAGTATTTACCTGGCTAAAAGAGAAGGAATATAATATATATTGTTTACAGGAAACCCATTCAACAATTTTAGATGAAGTTTTGTGGAAAAAGGACTGGGGGGCGAAATATACTTCTCCCATGGGCAAAGATATTCAAAAGGGGTGATGGTTTTAATTAACAGTAATGTTGATCCAAATGTGCAAATTGTCCAAACAGATCATCAAGGTAGATGGACTATTTTAAATAGGTTATTGGACAATAAACAGATATGGCTTATTAACCTATACAGTCCAAATAATGATGATCCAAGCTTCTTTGAAAAAATATATAAGAATCTATCAAATCTACAAGCAACACTAGACTCTATTATTATGGTGGGAGATTTTAATACGGTCTTAAATATCTCTTTGGACCGGAAAGGAAATCATACTACAAACTATCACCCTCAGGCACTTAAGGAAATCATGAAT